>NW_028234415.1:30156356-30158856 GCF_977035675.1 Penaeus japonicus | reverse complement strand
TGGAAGATGGTGTCAGTGTGTCGGATTTCCTTCGCTAAGAATTCCGGGCTGCAGATTCTAGGCGCTCGGAGGAAGAGACCGATGATTACTCCTTCTTCTGGCCTTTTGCTGTCGGCAGAGAAGAAACGAATGAGGACATCCTCGTCGGTGGGGATTATGTATACGACGATTAGGGGGCCGCCGGATCTCCCGTGAGTCATGGCGCCGAGGAACGGAAGCTGGGCATCTCGCTCCTCCTCTGTCGGGAATTGTGTGGTGGTGTGTCTGTATTTAGTTTGCTTGCGCTCTAGTTTATGTTTACCACACAGCTACTCTCTTTGTTTCTTTTTTCTTTTCTTTTTAGCGATGTTTGTTTCTGTTTTATTACAGCTTATAATTCGACATTACCTTGAGCTTTAAGTCACTGTTAATTAATTGGAGGGGGAGGAGACTGAGTATTTAGTACTATCAAATATTTTTTTTTCTTTTCTTTGCTTACTTATAATGTCTGTACTGGTCAACGATGCTGTTATCAACATTTTTGGTAAAGATGTGAGGTCTTGCTCTTTCAATTTTACTAGAAGTTGGACGTAATCTCTATAATTTGAAGAAAAAAAGCTATGGTTAATATATCTTATTTGTATCTAATTTTTTTTTTTTTTTTTTTTTTTTTTTTTTGTGTGTGTGTGTGTTTATTTGCAATTTTCAGCCTTTACCACAAACAACGTTCTATTTCAAATCTGATTTTTTGTTTGAGAAACACCTTCAGTGCCTTCTACAGTAGGCTCTGTCGTGTTTTTAGAGAATCATTTAGACTTATCTAAACACTTCTTTGGAGGTGCGTGTGTGTGTGTTATCATATACCTTAAACTTAAAGTTTAAAAGTTAGATTCAAATATCATTGCTTTAATAATCATTTGAATTAATGCTGTCATATGTACTATTGTTATCCTAACATTTATTCTAATTATTGTTGTTTTTGAGTTGGTGCTACTGAAAAAAAAAATCAGCATCATCATCATCAAAATTAGTAAGAATGATTTTTTTTTCAGCAAGGTCATGGTAATAGATTTTTTTTTTTCGGAGTATGAAAACTAATACGAATTAGCGGCTTATGGGCAAAGAACTATTAATATTTTTTTGTGTGTGTTTATATTCAGTCTTATCTATGTTTATATCCATTTGTATCTATTAATATTATACTTATTTATTCTTGCATCTATTTTTATCTATCTACATTCATACATATTCATGCTACATTTATTTGTATATATACTTCTTAAATGTATTAATATCCATATTTCCTATACTTATCTGTTAATTTTGATTCGTACTGAAAACTTACATAATATAATGAATATAGTAAGGCTATCCATCACCCAAAGCCTGTTCATAGCATCAGCATATGAGGGTCTCAGTCAGCGAAATGTTCTGGCAGCTGCGGAAGCGTGGGAATGCGAGAGGAGAGTCTGGGGAACACTTTCACAGCCGAGGTTCCTATTGCTGACCGAGCATTCGCGCTTTTCTTTTCCCCCTCACTCTGAATTGCGTAATTTGTCTTGTTGGACAATTGCGAAAGTTCGTGTTTTATTACATAGACAAACACACACACATACACATATACATACACATACACATACACATACACATACACATACACATACACATACACATACATATACACATACACATACACATAAACATACACACTCACATACACATACACATACACACTCTCACACACACAAACTGTAGAATTTCAGAGAAGCGAATCTGCTTGCAATGTAACTGAAATAGAAAGTTGAGAGAATATGTCATTTTATCATTTTATCCTTTCGCATTTATCACGCACTCTCAGTTAAAAAAAAAAATGTTTTTGGCGTGTAACATGGATCTCTGCTGTTTTATATTCAAAATCAGTCACATTTTGTCTCTCTCTCGGTATCAACCTCCAAAGCTCAATGCAGTATAAACTCTGGATTTAAGAATATTTAACAAGTTATCAACAATTTATTTCTCTTCTCCCTTTGGTAATGCTGGAGAAATATAACACATTTCTTTCTGAAATAGATGGCGATGTTCATCGTATTGTTTAAACTGGGTCATATATTGCGTAAAGACAGCTTTAGGAAGATACTGTAATGCTTTGAATTTATCAAACCCATAAGATCCTCTGGATAAAACTCTTGTCATGTAATTTCATGGAACTCCCACGTTAGAAAAAAAACAAAAAAACTTCTAATCCTGAGAAGTCTCTAATTACAGAGAAAACTTCCCCGAATGGTCTAGTCCGCCGAAAGGAATCTCGACCTCGGGGTCATCCCCAGGCAAGGCGCAGCACGCAATTGCATCCGCGGAATGCAGGCGCGGGGTGCTTTTGGAGGCAGGTGGGAGGACATTTTTCTACAAATAATTTCAGGCTCTGCGATGTCAGGCAGATGATTCATGACTTAGACAATGTAGATAAGCGTCCAGGAAAGGTACTACATCTGCAGAAGCGGGTCGGGGCGCCCACGCTACT
>NW_028234415.1:30098856-30103856 GCF_977035675.1 Penaeus japonicus | reverse complement strand
CGCCGAGAGGAGAGCGGTGAGGGAGAGGGAGAGGGAGAGGGAGAGGGAGGGGGAGAGGGGAGAGGGAGAGGGAGAGGGGGAGGAGGAGAGGGAAGAGGGAGAGGGAGAGGGAGAGAGGAGGGGGGTCCGTCTGCCGGTAGAGGGGACGGAGAGAGAGAGAGGGGAGCACAAGAGAGAGCAAGACGGAGAGAGTGAATTGAGAGAGAGAGGGAGAGGGCGAGAGCGGAGAGTGAGGAGAGAGCAGGAGAGAGAGAGGGAGAGAGATGAGGAAGAGAGGGGAGAGGGAGGGTGAGAGAGAGAGAGGAGAGGAGAGAGAAGAGAGAGGAGAGTGGAGATAGAAGACGAGAAAAGAGAGAGAGAGAAGCGGAGAGAGAGAGAAAGGGAGAGGGAGTGAGAGAGAGAGAGAGAGAAAGGGAGAGGGAGTGGGAGAGAGAGAAAGAGAGAGAGAGAGGGGGGGGGGGGGAGATAGATAGATAGATAGAGAGAGAGAGAGAGAGAGAGGGAGAGGGAAAGGTAGAGGGAGAGGGAGAAAGAGATGGAGAGGAAGAGGGAAAGGGAGAGGAGGAGGGAGAAGGAGAGGGAGAGGGAGAGGGAGAGGGAGTGGGGAGAGAGAGAGAGAGAGAGAGAGAGAGATGGGGGGGGATAGTCAGCAGGTGGACAGAGACAGAACAGATGGGAGAACGAAGGAAAGAAAGATGTGGGGGGGAGAGGGGGGGAGAGGGAGAGGGAGAAGGCAGAAGGGAAGGGGAGAGGGAGAGGGAGAAGGAGAAGGGAAGGGGAGAGAGTGAGAGGGAGAAGGAGGAGGAAAGAGGGAGAGGGAGGAGGGAGAGGGTGGGAGGAGAGGGAGAGGGAGAGGGGAGAGGAAGAGGGAGAGGGAGAGGGAGAGGGAGAGGGAGAAAGCAAAGGGAGAAGCTCGGGAGAGGCGGAGAGGGAGATGAGAGGAGAGGGAGAGGGAGAGGGAGAAGAGAGCCCGAGAGGGAAAGGAGAGGAAGAGGGAGAGGGAGAGGGAGAGGAGACACAGAGGGAGATGAGGGCAGGGAGAGAGTGAAGAGAAAGAGAGGGAGAGAAGGGAAGAGGGAGAGGGAGAGGGGGGAGAGAGAGGGAGAAGGAGAGGAGGGAGAGGAGAGGGAGGGGGGGAAGAATCGAGAAGGCTCGAGGGAAGAGGGAGATCGGGAGAGCGGAGGAGGGAGAGGACTCGGAAAGGGCAGGGAGAGGGAGAGGGAGCTGAGGGATAATGAGGAGAGGAGGAGGAGAGGGAGAGGGAGAAGGGAGAGGGAGGAAAGGGAGAGGGAGAGGGAGAGAGGAGAGGGAGAGGGAGAGGGAGCTGGAGGAGAGGAGAGGGGAGAGGGGAGGGAGAGGCGTAGGAGAAGGCAGAGTGAGAGATGGAGGAGACTAGAGCGGAGAGGGGAGAGGAGAGGAGAGAGGAAGGCAAGTGGAGAGTAGGGAGAGGTGAGAGGGAGAGGAGAGAGGGGAGAAGGGAGAGGGAGAGGGGAGAGGAAAAAGAGGGAGAGAGAGAGGAAGAACGGATGAGGGAGAGGGAGAGAGGGAGAGGGGAGAGGGAGAGGGAGAGGGAGAGGGAGAGGGAGCCATGATGAGAAGGAGAGGGAGAGGGAGAAAGGGAAAGAGGGAGAAGGAGAGGGATAGCATAGGAAGGAAGAGGGAGGGAGAAAAGAGGAACATGAGGACGAGCAGCGGAGAGGAGAGGAGAGGAGAGGGCGAGGAGGAGCAGGGAGAAGCGAAAGAACAAGGAAATACAAGAGCTGAGAGAGTAATCCAAGAGGGGAGAGAGAGAGGGAGAGGAGAGGAACTCGAGAACCGGAGGAGCGGAGAGGGAGAGGGAGAAAGAAAGAGGGAGGAGGGAGAGAGGAGGAGGAGAGGCATGAGAGGGAGAGGGAGAGGGCAGAGGGAGAAAGAGAGAGGGTAGGCAGAGGGAGAGCGTTGTAGGAAGCTCGTAGAAGAGAGGGCAAGAGGCACCCGAGGGGGAGAGGGACAGAGGGAGAGGGAGAGGAGACGGAAGAGAGGGAGATGGGAGTCGGGCGCGAGGAGGAAGGGAGTGCGGAGAGGGGAGAGGCGAGGAGATGGAGAGGGAGAGAATCAGAGGAGTGAGAGGAGAGAGGGAGAGGGCCACGAGAGAGAGGAGAGGAGAGGAAGAAGGAGAGGGACCCGAGGGGGAGGGAGAGTAGGAGGGAGAGGGAGAGGGAGAGGGAAGCGAGTCAGAGGAAGAGGAGGGGGAGAGGGAGAGGGGAGAGGGGAGAGGGAGAGGGAGCTAGGGGAGAGGGAGGGGGAGAGGGAGAGCGGAGAGGGAGGAGGGAGAGGTGGGAGCGAGAGGAGAGGGAGTAAAGAAGAAAGAGGCGAGGGAGAGCGGGGAGGGATGAGGAGGAGCGGAGGAGAGGGAGAAGGAGAGGGAGAGGAGGAGGGAGAGGTCGAGAGGGAGAGGGAGAGGGGAGAGGCGAGTGAGGGAGAGGGAAGATGCCGGAGACGGGAGAGGAGAGAGGGACGTAGGCGAGAACACGAGACAGATTGTCGGGCAATCACTGACAACCTGCCCGGCGACAATATGCACCTTTGATCACTGTGCTCGCCATGGCACAGAGGGTAGCCGGGGTAGACGTGTCATTATACACTGGGTTTTGAGCCAAATTTCCAAGGAAAGGAAATGAGCTGGGTGATAGCCTAGCCCTTGGGTGCAGTTGGCATTCACCCAACACGAAGAGCGGTTGCTGCCGATGTCCTGCATTTCCGCAAGCGAGAACCTCCCATACGCCGCAGGCTACGAGCCATTGGCACCCTCCGCATTGTAATCAAGAGGTCCCGAATTTCTCTTCAGATAATGATACTAGGCTACCATATCATGTGGCAGACCATAGACACCAGAGCCTTTGCTGGCCTTTGCTGGCACGACGGATGCCGCCTTGCACATCCTGCAAGTAAGCAAACGCTTCCTGAGGCAGGAACCATCGACCACCAGGCTGGTGTGAAGTTTATGCCTGTCGCTCACCCCGTGGAGGGAGCCTGGAGCGCCTACAAGCACCGCGCTAAGCAGTCAGTTGTGAGCAGCTGCAAATAGCCACTTACTATATACATGAGGCCCAGGCGAAGTATGCCGTTACTGAACTGAACTCTAAATCAGGGCGAGTTTAAGGATATGTATGGAAGCCACCTGACTAGTCAAATAAGTTTAAACACAAAGTTAGAAAATAGACATTGTTGAAGTACACCGTTTAATGTAACCTATGTTTGCAACACCCTCCAGCCCCCCCCCCCTCTCTCTCTCGCTAACTCTCTTTCTCTCACTTTTACTCCTCTTCCTCCTCCCCTCCCCCCTCCTCCTCTCCTCTCTCACTCAAAGAGCAAACAAGGGCAAGATTATGCGTGCGAGGTTTTACGCAGACTCCGACAGACACCCGGCCTTCTTCAAGCTGTAAGTCGATCTAGCCGCTAAGGGGAGAAGGCAGAGACAAGGCCAGTGAAGGAGTGAGGACGCGGGGGGATTTTCCAATCCGTCTAGGGTAAATGTACCTGTCTTTCCAGCCCGATGTGGCCTCGTGGGGATGTCGCGGGGGAAATTTGTGGCTGGTAGGGGAAAAATCGTGGCAGAGGGGAGATTTTTAAGGGAGTTTAGGTCAAAGGTTAATGGTGAAAAAGATGGTTGCGATAGGGAAGGAGGGAGATAGGAAAATTAAAAGGGAGCAATAAATAGACAGATAGATTGAAATGAATGGAGAGATATATATAGAGAGAAATAGAGTGTGTGTGTGTGTGTGTGTGTGTGTGTGTGTGTGACGAGAGAGAGAGAGAAGAGAGAGAGAGAGGGAGAGAAGAGAGAGAGAGAGAGAGAGAGAGAGAGAGAGAGAGAGAGAGAGAGAGAGAGAGGGAGAGAGAGAGGGAGTGAGGGAAGAAGAGAGAGGGAGGAGGGAGAAAGAGAGAGGGAGCAGAATTGTGATGAGACAGAGAGAGAGAGAGAGAGAGAGAGAGAGAGAGAGAGAGAGAGAGAGAGAGAGAGAGAATAAAAAAAGACGCTCTCCCCCTACTAGTTCTTGACACCTTACCCTATCTTAAATAAACAAGCAGCCTACCTTTTTCCCTTTACCCCCCCCTTTAGCCCATCCACCGTTCAGTATGACCTACAGCAATATACAGTAAAGCATCAAGGCCGTATAAATATAGATGGAGAGCGAGGGAAGGCGAGAGAGAAGCAGAGAGAGAGAGAGAGAGAGAGATGGCTCGAGAGTGAGACGAGCATAGGGAGGCGAGAGAGAGAGAAGAGGAAGAGAGAGAGAGCGAGAGAGAGGAAGGATGAAGAGAGAGAGAGGAGAGGGTTGCAGAGAGAGATTGAGAGAGAGTATGCAAGAGATCCGCGAACGGGGAGAAGGACCCCGTAGAGAGAGAGAGAGAGAGAGAGAGAGAGAGAGAGAGAGAGAGAGAGAAAGAGAGAGAGAGGATAGGAAAATTAAAAGGGAGCGATAGATAGGCCATGTAGATTGTGAGGAATTCAGAGATAGAGAAAGACGGAAACATAGAGAGAGAGAGAGAGAGAGAGAGAGAGAGAGAGAGAGAGAGAGAGAGAGAGAGAGAGAGAGAGAGAGAGAGAGAGAGAGAGAGAGAGAGAGAGAGAGAGAGAGAGAGAGAGAGAGAAAGAAGAGATAAGAGAGTGTGGAGTGTGAGTAAAGATAGACCGAGACGCGACTGAGACAGAGGGAGAGAGAGAAGAGAGAGAGAGAGGATAGAGAGAAAAGAGAAGGTCGAGCGATGAGATAGCAGCATGAGTATGAGTGAGGAACTTCAGAGATAGAGAAAGACGGAAACATAGAGAGAGAGAGAGAGAGAGAGAGAGAGAGAGAGGATCGAGACGAGTGAGAGAGAGATGAGAGGGAGGAGAGGAGAGGAGCTCCTGAGAGAGAGAGAGGAGAGAGACGAGAGCGGGAGATAAGAATAAGACCTTTAGCTCGTACAGAGTGTGACTAGATAGACCGAGACGGACTGAGACAGTGAAAGGCAAA
>NW_028234415.1:30091356-30093856 GCF_977035675.1 Penaeus japonicus | reverse complement strand
GAGAGAGAGGGAAGAGAAGGGAGAGAGAGAGAGCGTGAGTGAGAATGAGTGAGAAGGAGTGATAAGAGGAGAGAGAGAGAGAGAGCAGCAAGAGAGAGAGAAAGCGAAGAGCGAGAGAGAGGTCTCTTTCTCTCTCTCTCTCTCCCTCTCTTATCTCTCTCTTTTTCTCCTCTCTCCTCCTCTTTTTCTTGAATTATTTAAGCTGATCCGTAACTTTATACTTCTCCCTCCATAAATATCTCTTTGTTTTCTCTGATCTCTTTCTCTCTCTCTCTCTCTCTCTCTCCTCTCTCTCTCTCTCTCTCTCTCTCTCTCTCTCTTCTCTCTCTACGCTATGTTCTCTCTCTCTCTCTCTCGTCTGCTCTCTCTCTCTCTCTCTCTTTCTCTCTCTCTTTCACCTAATATCTTCTATCTCTCTCTCTCTTTTCTCTCTATCTATCTTCTCCTTTCTTCTCTCTATCTATCTATCTAATCTATCTCCTCCATACCCTCCTCTCTCTCTCTCTCTCTCTCTCTCTCTCTCTCTTCTCTCTCTCGCTCTGTCTTTTCTCTTCATTCTCCCTCTCTTTCTTCTCTTTCTCTCTCTATCTTCTCTCTTTCTCTTATCTTATCTATCTATCTTTTCTCTTTCTCCTCGCTCTTTGTCTGTTCTATTGAATATCTTTTTTTTTTCTCTCGCATGTTCTCTCTCTCTCTCTCTCTCTCTCTCTCTCTCTCTCTCTCTCTCTCTCTCTCTCTCTCTCTCTCTCTCTCTCTCTCTCTCTCTCTCTCTCTCTTTCTTTTTCTCTCTGTTTTCACATCAACAATGATAATGATAATAGTAATAACAGTAATAATGATATTAATGATAATAATGAAAATGGTAATGATAATGATAATGGTAATAATAATAATGATAATGGTAATGATATTAATGATAATGGTAATTATGATAATGATTATCATTGTAATTGTTATTAACATCGTTATCGTCACTACTTTTATCTTTATCAATATCAGTGTTATTGTTAAAACCACTATCAATAAAAGGATAATAATGATGATAATAACAATAACGGCAACGCCACCACGAACACTTACAACAGCAGCAATGATAAAAGCGATGGCTGTAATAACAACAATGATAAAAGTAACAATAATAATGACAATGACATGGATGATAAAGATTATTATATTGTAAAGTGGCATCTCAGCCTCACGTCTCCCAGAGTATCGCATGTCTTTGTCGTCTCTCATACATCTTTTTTTATGTTTTTTTTTTCTTTTGTTTTCTATTACTCGCTTTTATTTAAGTTTACCCTTTCACTTCGTACTTTCATCTGCGAGGAAAGGATCCATAGCTTGTTATATTAATTTTGATCATCAATGTTTTGTGCCATAGTCTTGTGTTCCTTTTGTTTTCATCTTCCGAAATATTCCTGTTAAGTATTATTTTTTTAAATATTGAATGCTTTTTTTTATTATTTTTCGTGTTTTTATTCTATTCCGAGAATAAACATCTGTGATTTCTGTAACATTTATTTAGATTTTTGTTGTTGAGTGGGAAGGCGGCTCATTATTAGTTAGACAACGGTGTGTTGTTTTCCTCCTGTAATTTTAAAAGAGCATTGCATCTAAAAAAGAAAAAAAGAAAATGTATTTGTTGTGCATACGAACTGGACATAATCCTTTATCATTCATTAGTAATATGAACCAGTTTCCAGGGACCATAACATTACATCCATATTATCATAGTAATGAAGAATGCTAATTATGATTTTCTCTTACAGTTTTTTTTTTTTTTTTTTATTGAAACCTTACTTTGATACGATAATAATTACAACTGACAAATTGACAAGAGCCCACTAATCATGATATTTTGTCCTGGTACTCCTCTACAATTAGGATGATAATGATATTGATGATGATGATAATAATAATAATGATAATAATGATAATAATAATAATAATAATAATAATAATAATAATAATAATAATAATAATGATAATCATAATAATGGTAATAATAACAATAATAATAATGATAATAATAATAATAATAATAATGATAATAATAATAATAATGATAATAACAATATTGATAATAATAATAATGATGATGCTAATGAATATAATGATAATAACAATAGGAATTGCTATAACAATAATCGTTATACTGATGAAGATAGCAATAACAGAGCATAACACTGACCATATCGTTATCAGTATCATCCCCATCAATTGCAGCGATAGCAGGATGGATAAGCAATCTTCATCAGAATCATTACCCTTCTTTGCACGATCTCCGTCATGGCATCACCGTTGACATTATTGATGCTGCGAATCTGATCAACAAGAAGTTCATTATCATCCTCCGTCTCCTCTTCTTCGTTCTTATCCCTCCCTTTCTTTTCTCTCTTTTTGTCTCCTTGATTCTCTCTCTTTATCTCTCTCTCTCTCTCTCTCTCTCTCTCTCTCTCTCTATCTATCTATCTAATTATCTATATCTGTCTATCTATCT
>NW_028234415.1:30023856-30028856 GCF_977035675.1 Penaeus japonicus | reverse complement strand
AAGCTTCCCCTTGACAAGCCAACGAGTCTACATTTGCCAGTCTCAACCCGCCGTCCCGAAGTGAGTCTATGAGAAATGCTAACGTCCTGGAGACCAATCTTACTCCGGCTTCTTCTCCCTTCAAGGACTGGCTGGGTGGCTCGCTCTTGGCGTGTGTCTCGTTGAACACTCACCGCGGCGCATTTCCATTAGATTGGAGCTGGAAACAATGGGCCTTAAGATCTTGATATTACCTCGTGCACCTTGATGTTACACGTGCCAGTCCTTCTGGTAAAGAGCGATGGAAGGGGCAGAGGGATGGGTATTCAATCTCTCTCTTTCTCTCGCTCTTTCTCTCTCTCTCTCTCTTTCTCTTTCTCTCTCTCTCTCTCTCTCTCTCTCTCTCTCTCTCTCTCTCTCTCTCTCTCTCTCTCTCTCTCTCTCTCTCTCTCTCTCTCTCTCTCTCTCTCCTCTCTCTTTCTCTCTCTCTCTCTCTCTCTCTCTCTCTCTCTCTATGTCTCACTCTCTCTCTCTCTCTCTCTCTCTCTCTCTCTCTCTCTCTCTCTCTCTCTCTCTCTCTCTCTCTCTCTCTCTCTCTCTCTCTCTCTCTCTCTCTCTCTCTCTCTCTCTCTCTATGTCTCTCTCTATGTCTCCCTCTCTCTCTCTCTCTCTCTCTCTCTCTCTCTCTCTCTCTCTCTCTCTCTCTCTCTCTCTCTCTCTCTCTCTCTCTCTCTCTCTCTCTCTATGTCTCTCTCTATGTCTCACTCTCTCTTTCTCTTTCTTTCTCTCTCTCTCTCTCTCTCTCTCTCTCTATCTATCTATCTATCTCTTTCTCTCTCTCTCTCTCTCTCTCTCTCTCTCTCTCTCTCTCTCTCTCTCTCTCTCTCTCTCTCTCTCTCTCTCTCTCTCTCTCTCTCTCTATGCCTCACTCTCTCTCTCTCTTTTCCTTTCTTCTTTGTCAAGAAAAAATGAAGAGGCATTATTTTCCGTTTATGTGACGTTAAATATTTTTTTAAATTTCTATTCATTCTATTCTCTGTCACCCCCTCCCCCTCCCCCCATCCCCTCTCCCCTCTCCCCTCTCCCGACTCCCCCTGCCTCCCATTCCCCCTGTTTTGTATGCTTGTCGAAATCTCCTCCTATATTTCATCTTTTCTTTTTATACGCCTTTCATCTCCTTTCTTTTCACTCCTCCCCGTCCTCCTCCCCCCTCCCCCTTCTTTTATATTCACATCAAAACCTCCTGAAGCTTTTGATTAGATTCTCTCCTTTTTCCGTCACTTTGCCTTCTCCTTTCTTTCTCTCTGTTCCTCCTCCCTCCTTTCGACTTGACCTCTATTACCCTATTTCCCTCCGACCATCCTACCTCGTTCCCCCCTAATCCTTCTCCCCCTTTTTCTCCTTCTCCTACTAATCCTCCCCTTATTCCCCAACCGCCTCCTCTTCTCCTTCTTATTATTCTCTCTCTCTTTGCTCCTTCCCTTCAAACCTGCTCCTCCCCTCCTTTTCTTTCCCCCTCTTCTGTCCATCCATCATCCTCTTTCCACCCTCCTACCATCCTTACCTCCCTCTCCCACCTCTTCCCCTCTTTTCCTCCCTCCCCCACTCTCTTCCCCTCTCCCCCCTCTCCCCCCTCTCCCCAACCCAAACCCTATTCCCGTTACGAGCGCTCTCCGTCATGCTCCGGTTCCCATTGGCTGCTGGAGCGACCGTAACACCTGTTGAATTCGGATCTTTGGGGTGTGTGAAGTGCCTCTTCCAGCTGGCAAACATGCTCACTGGAAATCCACAAGTGAAGGTTTTTCTCTAAGGTATTCATATGTCTCCGTCTGGATTTGCTTTATTACATGTGTTGTTGTTGTTTTTTTTCTTTTGAATTTTCGTTTCTGCTTTTTTGTGTGTGTTTTTGGTGACGTGTAAGTCAAGGCAGGAATATAACTGTTTGTATTTTTGCATGTGTATGTGCTCAGATACACTCACACACACACACACACACACACACACACACACACACACACACACACACACACACACACGTAAACACAGACACACACACCTATATTCGCACTCATAATCATTTCCGTGTGTCAGTATGTGTGTTAGTCTGGATTTACATTCCAGGTGATACCCACGCACGCTCATTTATCCTTTTCACTTCTTTCTCTTTTGATCTAAACAAAGAATTCCCGTTTACACAAAGACCCTTCTACAAGCGTCCGTTTTTTCTGTTACACTTTAACTGACTTGAATATACAAGTGACGTACGTGCTTAAACAATTTCCTAGACTTTAAAGACTCCTCCCTTTTTTGTCTTATTTTTGTAGTTCTTTTTTTCCAAGTTTCTGTGATTTCTTCTGCCTTTCTCTTTTGTTTGGTATTTCATATATATATTTTTTTCTTCCGTGTATTTTTTTCTTTCTTTTTTTTTTGTCCTTGTCGACGCTCTCCTTTCCTTGTCCTTTATCTCTTTTTTGATATCATAATCATATTTTTCTACCCTCTTCCTCGCACCGTGAGGCCATATCTTTCGTTCTTACCTTCATACTGCGAGAGTGCTTCAGCATATTCATTTCCATGCGTCTGAATTTTGCAGTCGGTAATGTTACAAATCTTCTTTTTTATTTTTCAAAGCTCCATAGTTTGTATTTTTCCTTATATCTTCATTCCTTCATTTCACAGTCATTTTTGAGATTCTAAGGTTACTGTAGAATGAAAGAGAGAGAGATTGAGAGTGTGTGTGTGTGTGTGTGTGTTTGTCTGTGTGTGTGTGAGAGAGAGAGAGAGAGAGAGAGAGAGAGAGAGAGAGAGAGAGAGAGAGATTGAGAGACAGAGAGAGAGATTGAGAGAAAGAGAGAGATAGTGAATGAGTGAGTGGGTGAATGAGTGAGTGAATGAAAGAGAGAGAGAAAGAGAGAGAGAGAGAGAGAGAGAGAGAGAGAGAGAGAGAGAGAGAGAGAGAGAGAGAGAGAGAGAGAGAGAAAGAGAGAGAGAGAGACATATACACAAACTGACAGAGAAAGATGATAAAATAATAACATTGACAATAATTATGGCAATAATAATCAGCCTGATTCCATCCGTGAGAATAATCAGAGGAACAATGCGTCCAAAGCCGCGAATCCACCCACGCTGTTTGATCGGCCTCGACCTCAAATCTTCCCTTGCGTGGCTGTCACTCAAGCGGTATCTCGTAGGCCATTCATTCTTTATCTCCCTCGCCCACCTGTCACAGCCCCTCCTTGCTGGCCTGTCCTTATCTATCAGCCAGAATTTATTGATCCGAAGACACCTACCACTCTTGCCTCACGTTGCCAGGCCTATGGATTGTGTGCGAGGGTCCTCTTTAAAGTGGTTGACGCTCTTTGGGAACTTGAGACTCAACTTCTCTGTCTCTCTCTCTCTCTCTCGCTCTCGCTCTCTCTCTCTCTCTCTCTCTCTCTCTCTCTCTCTCTCTCTCTCTCGTTCGCTCTCTCTCTCTCTCTCTCTCTCTCTCTCTCTCTCTCTCTCTCTCTCTCTCTCTCTCTCTCTCTCTCTCTCTCTCTCTCTCTCTCTCTCTCTCTCTCTCTCTCTCTCTCTCTCTCTCTCTCTCTCTCTCTCTCTCTCTCTCTCTCTCCCTAGGTTCATTCATTTTACTGCCAATCTTTATCTATTACCAGTCATTGTTCGTGCTGAAGCAATGAAATAATCACCCCTTGATAACAATGCTCAGAATGCTTCTAGTCATGTCACAACACCTCTAAAAAATGAACGAAGGATACACTCACAAAACACACCTATAGTTGAGGGTAATGTGATGATGATTTAAAAAACAGTGATGATAAAAGTAAGAATTAAGAAAAAAGAATAAGAAAGAAAAGAGCAGAATGATAAGAAAGAAAGAAAGAAACAAAAAGCAAGTCGACCTGGGTCCCCATCGGCGGCGAGTGAGCGTGTGTGCCAACCGCTCTCGACTGAAGAGGAAACGCAACTGGTCTTCCTCCTACGCGTCCGGTTCAGGGCCCACTAGCCTCCAGCGACGCCAAGGCTGAACCACTTCCCTTGATAACCCTTGTGAGATCAATGAGACTGTAGGGCTTAGGGTTAGTGACACTTGGAAGGAAACCGAAATTGATTCGCTGTTGGCGATTTGTTTTGAAATGTGAGTTGGTGATCTTTATTTAGATTCGTTTATGGAAATTGGAAGACGAGGAATTGTTTAGGGTGTAATATAGCTTTACAAGATAGATCCATCTTATGTACGAGTATGTACCCATGGCGTTTGCAGTCGTGCATCAAGAATGTATACTTATTTTTCTAAATGGGAATGTATCATATCTTGAATTAGATGTGAGTATGTTGAACTATGCTTAACTAACTTTTGTGACGAAAACTATCAAGCCCACTTATCATGCTCTTACATTTAAATTCCGGCATTTTTCCTTCGCCCTGGAATGATATTGACATACTGACCATCTTTTCCTTTTTCTACTCCAATATATAAGATAAGATAGGGTGTCACTTAAAAAAAAAAAAAAATCGGTGAATGCCTTCGACGTCTATAAATCAATATGACAGATTGAATTAAAGTGAAAATAAGATTCGAGTGCTGCGTCGCCTTCAGCACAATTCTGATGGGAGTTATTTGACGTGCGCTCGTGTTGCAAGCTGCTTTGTTTATACAGAGAAGATATTGCTATATGGTGCGAATACGATATCAGGATCCAAATTTATCACAAGTATAATTGTTATCTGTGGTAGCGAACTTTAATTTGCGATATGATGCTACCAAGCAAGCTTATTATGAATCAGACAAATGTCTTTCATTAAGGAAAAGAATATATAAAGTGGCATTAAACAAGTACATGTGGTTTTACGTTTTTTTCTTTTTCTTTTTCTTTTTTTTAAGTCAATAGAGACTCAACTTCGATTCTGTTTTAGGAGACAGAGGTGCTACAGTTATCTAGCAAATGCGTAACTAACTTGTACGTGTGACTTAATGCAATTTTGTAAGACGTCAATCAGAATTATCGTCCATCATTCCG
>NW_028234415.1:29941356-29946356 GCF_977035675.1 Penaeus japonicus | reverse complement strand
AAAGGGATGTCTTCATTTTCTGGGGTTTGAGATAAACACCTGAACAATAAAATATTTGTTTTTTCCCATCAAAAAAATTAAGTGATAAATGTTAAATAAAATAAATAAGGATGAACATAAAATCACCGCACCAAAATTAAACCCTTTTTTCTATCAAAAAGTTCCAAGAAAAAATTAACTAAAATTATCAAATTATTGTCACCTGAAATGAGGTGAACCTTAAAATTTACGACAAGAATATCTAACAACGCTGAAACCCTACCGAACCGCATACTCCTAAACAACGCTGAAATTTCCTACAAAAAAATTAAAAAAAAAATAAAAATTTTTCACCCGAGAACCAAGGAGGGGTTCGTTTTTTAAAAACGCTGGAAGTTTCTAACCACGCAGGAAATTTTCAACCCAACCTGAAAGACCTAACCAAAATAAACAATAAAAAATTTGGGTAAATCGCTTAAAACCCATATTGAAAACCCAATCAAAAAAAATGAAAGACACCCCCCCGTAAACTGGGCCCTCAGCTGCAGTAAGGTGTGCCTTCCCTGGTGCTTACGAGCGACTGCCGCCACGCCCCTTTTTCCACCTGTAAGCGAACGAGTCGAAAAGTCGAGTGAATCGACCTGAGGGTTCAGACAGCTCGCCCAAACCCTTTAAATTTTTTGGAATGTATTCTTTACAGTTTTCCCTCTGTAAAGAAATTTTCAATTAATAACAGAAAAAATAAACATATTTTGTTGTAATTGAAATTATTTCCCCACAACCCCCTAACAAGTATATAGCTAGGCTATATACCATTAATATCAGAAGTCATTTACCTTATCCTCAAGAGATCAGCACCTACGTTATCAGTCCCTGCAACATGAACATTCTGAACCTGAAGGCTGCAAACACAAGGCCCTCATCTTACCAGTCTATCATTAGAAATTCACTGTATTCATGTACACTAGGGGGCTTGTGATCTACTTCTAGGATAAATTCTTTTCCTTTTAAGTAATATTCAAATCTTTGAACACCAAATAGGATAGCCAGACCTCACTTCATCGGTAGAGTACTTTTTCTCCGATCTAATAATTTTCTACTTGCTAAAACCACCGGGAACGGAGAATCATCTAAGTTTTGGGCATAAGCCCAAGTCCACAATCAGAAGCGTCTGTCGGAGTATGAAGGGTATATTAGAATCAGGTAATTTGAGAACAGGAAACTGACACAATTTCGACCTTTAACTTCTCAAACCCCTTTTAGCCAGTTCCACCCCGTCCACAGAAAGGTTCCCGTCGTTTTTTACGTAATAGAACGGATAATGGAGCCGTTAGTTTGGATGCCCGAGGGAAAAAACATACGATAGAAAGGAAAAACATACCAAGGAAAGATCGAAGTGTTCTTCTTAGTAAATGGGTGTTGGAAATTTGCATCAGAGCATCTATTTTGTCACATTGGGGTTTCAGATTTTTACCATCTATCACAAAACCTAAATATCTATTTTCAAATTTAAAACCCCAAAACCCACATTTTGGGTCGAAATGCCCAAGTTGTGATCTCGCAGACTTCAAGTACGAGACAATAGCTTTTAGATGTAGTTTTCCATTCTTTAGCATAAATGGTAAATGTTATCAAAATAAAATCCCACATTTGTTAATCCTACTAGAATGAGCCTCATAAGTCCCCAACATAGGGAGCCCCAAGCAGTTACTAACCCGAAAGGTAGCCTGCAGAACCCCCAATAAAACCCTTTTTGTGTTGGGAAAAACTGTCAGGGGCTTAGATCTTTCAGAGAGTGGAATCTGATAATAAGCCTTTGTCAAGTCTAGCTCGGAAATATACAGCACCATTAACTTATGGAGATCATCTTCTATTTACAGGCGGGTTTTAGCATGAAAACTGTGGGCAGAGTTAAGGCTTCTATAATCTATAGCCATTCGATACGAAACCAAACGATTTCCGTACCATTACCACGGGGGAACAATGAGGAGACGATGATAACAAAAGATCCTTGCTTATGTAGTTGATCTACCTCTTCCTCAAAAGGTGATTGGGAGATGAAGGGGGATAGGATATATCTTAGGTTTTTTTAAAGGGGGGGCTTTTTGGTAGTATTAGGGTGATGTCATGCTCAATAAGAGATGTACAACCTGGATTTTCCGAAAAAACATCTGAAAAATCTTTTTATCAGATTTGGATGTCACACTGCTGATCTTTGATAGTTTTTTGAACTAATTTCCGCACATGAAATTTCATTAGATCGTAAGGGAAACTTCTTTTTCCACTCGTGTAACAAAAGGGTAACATCACTTTTTTACAACTACCACACCATGACTGGCAACATCAAGCATACCTGGCCCGCTATGTGGATATTCGACTTCGTCTTTACCTGTGCCAGAGAAACGTTAGCTCGTCGGTGATCCTTTTTTAAAAGAATTGCATGATAAATTTTTGGGCTGTCCATTTCCTTTATCAAATTATTTTTGACCTTATTCCTCCTCCCCCTCACGTATTTTGGACCACCCAAGTCATCAGAATTTATTGCAGTACCCGGGCAAGAGAAACACAACACTTCGTCACCGGGAAATTAAAAGAACGATCTTGATTTAATATCAAAATAAGATTAAAACCTTGTGGAGCTGATGTCAGCTTTAACGAGCTGCTATCTTGGGCAAAATTTCCTAAAAGCTTATCCCTGAGCTCTAACACATACTGGAAGGAAGACCTCTCGTAAATCTTTGATACTTCTTGTCCTCCCACAGACTCTCAACACTTTTTAGAGGACCTCGAACAGCACGACCATCCCGAGTTCGAAAGGCAGAAAATCCTGTTCTTCACTCGGAATTTCTCTGAGGGCAAATAAAGTAGGAATGAGAAATCGTGCCAATCTTTTGGGTTTTTGTCACACAAATTTTCGAAGCGAGGCTTTCAGTGTAAAAAGAAACCTTTCAACCCCCCAAATTTCCCAAATGGGGTGATAGGGGAGTAGTAAACAGAGGTTTGAACCTAACAGTTGTGAATTTCACCCTTTAAATTGTGAAGTGAACTGTGTGCCTCTTCAGAAAGAATTTCTCGGGGGATCCCTACCCGGGAAAAAATATTACTAATAACGCTTCCGCGACAGATACCGAGTCGATCTCTCTAAAGGGGAAATTGCTTCGGGGAGCCTGTGGCAAAGCCCTTAAAAGGGGTTTTAAACTAACTTGGGGGACCATCATCAGAGGAGGACTTAGGGGAAAACCCACTATAACAAAGGCAACACGAGAAAAAGCTCCGCATTATAGGCTTTTGCTTAAGGGGAACGGGTTTTACTCTCCCTTTGTGTGACATTTTTTGACATTATCACAAACCGACAAAAATCCCGCACATCACTCCCATACCGGGCCAATAAAAATGATCTGTTTTTTCCTTTCACAGGTCTTGCGAGGGTGAAAAATGGCCGCAAGAGGAGACCGTGAGCTACAGACGTTACTTATTGCTCGGCAGTTGGGAAAGGGTTACCACAAAGACATTTTCCCCCAAAAATATCTTGAAAGTTAGAATTTATGCATTTCCGATAAGCAACCCATAATTTTTAAAAAATTCAAAATCAAACCATCACGGTTTGTCACTTCCCCCGACTCGACCTTTTTTCCCCGATTGAAGACAAAGTAAAAAAAAAAATTGGGGGGGGGGGGGGGGGGGGGGGGGGGGAACCCAAAGGCCTGAACCTATCAAAATTCGTCATGATGGGGGGTGGGGGGGGGGGGGGGGGAAAAAAAAATTTTTTTTAATTTAGTCATTTTCAGTATATAAAATCATTAGAAGTTAATTCACGCACTTTTCCCCGGGGTATTGCCGATGAGTTACACTACAAAATTTAAGAGGTGCTCTAAAAGAGTTTAAATTTCCCTCCGACAAAGTAGGGGCAATGCGATGTAACAGCGCACCTGAGGAAAATAATTCACTCTCCCCAAATAATCATTAACTTTTACTTAATTACTGTTACTGGTATCAATATTTGGCATCTTCCTCTGAAACCATAACACATGAACAGCCAGAGTCTCGAAAAATAGTAAAAAACCCCTGCCCGCCCATTTACAGTACCAGTAGCCAGAAATTTACGTGGAGATCGTATCAGAAAAAGGAAAAACCAACCTTTCAATCTTTTTTCCCCTTGATGAGATACTTTTAAAAGCTAAAGATTCTTTGGGCACCGATTCCTATAATGACCAAAATCCCCACAACTGTGACATTTGATTTGGTTGCTGTTTTAAATTTTCCCCCTGACGGAAAATGTTTTGCGGGGTTACTCTCGAACTTCTTTTACTTTTGACGAAGTTACATTTTTACTTTGGTAAGCATTGTGACAGCAGCCCCGTTATCCGCAAACTGGGACTGTCTGATCAAGTGTAGTACATTATGTTCTTTAATGTAAGTTCGAATATCTGGAGAAAGGAAAAATTTAAAAAATGATCCAAATAGCATAAAGCTTCTAATGACTCGAAAGATTTTTCGAGGGCCCCTACTCTATCCACTGATCAAAAAGTCTGCCGAGATGAATAGAAAATTGTTTTTTAAGGGTTTTTCCAACTTTTATTTTTTGCAGCTCTAAAAAAACTTGCCGATAACCATTAGGGGTTTTTACACAACCCCTTGAGAAGGGCTTCTTTCACTGTTTATAATCAGCAGTTTATTTCAGGTGATAAAGACGTGTATAACCCAAATGCTTTTCCGTGAGCAAACTCCCTAAACGCACAGCATAAGTTTCCTCACTAAATGTCTAAAAGACTGGCAACACTTTCGAGCAAATGAGGTAAGAGCAAAGTCTTCCCCCTCTTGGTACCCGGAAAAATTAGGTCTTACGGCACCACTTAACATTAAGGGGAGACAAAGAATTATAAATGTGTTTAAACCAGCAGAAAATCTAGCCAATTCTAATTCGGAGCTAATCTCACTTTCTCTCTTTCTGCCTCTATCCTAGCCTTTTCATTCTCTTCCCCTTTTTCCCTTTCTTTCTCTTTCTGCTTCTATCCTAGCCT
>NW_028234415.1:29933856-29936356 GCF_977035675.1 Penaeus japonicus | reverse complement strand
CACCCACCCACCCACACCCACACACCCCCCCACACCCACCACCCCCACACCCCCCCCCCCACACACACCCCCCATATATATCAAAGACACTCTATAACTAACACTATCACATCTAAATCATATAAATCTCTTACCCCGCCCACATACACACACCCCCCCACACCCCCCCACATCACACACACACACTCTATCACCTCTCATCTCTACACTCAAAACACATAAACTATATCTAAGAATAATAAAAATCACTCACTCATATCACAATCACTCTGTCAACCCGTATATATATATATATATAAGTGTATATATGCATACGCGTTATATCATCAACCTTCTACCTGAATCTGTATAATGTTTTACTGCTAAAATCTCGAGTCATTTAAAGTTTGCTTTCTCAGTTTTTCTCATTTCGCTGAAGAGCTTTTAAGTTGAAATACTCTTACAGATGTAATTCTCTTAACAACATAAGCGTTCCGTTAAGAAGCTTAACAAAAAGAAAAAAAAGAAAAATAAGAAAGGACTGTTACCGAGAGAGAGAGAGAGAGAGAGAGAGAGAGAGAGAGAGAGAGAGAGAGAGAGAGAGAGAGAGAGAGAGAGAGAGAGAGAGAGAGAGAGAGAGAGAGAGAGAGACTGAGGGTGAAAGAGAGAGAGAGACTGAGAGGGAGAGAGATAGAGAGAGAGAGGGAGAGAGACAGAGAAAGAGAGAGAGAGAGAGAAAGAGAAAGATAGAGAGATACTGAGAGAGAGAGAGATAGAGAGACTGAGATATATATATATATATATATATATATATATATATATATATATATATATATATATATCAGTGATCGAATGTACACCTGTATCTGACAGAATAATTGCAATTAGACTAAAAGGAAAGCTCCGCAACATGACAATCATTCAGATATATGCACCAACATCAGACAGCGAGGACGAAGAGATGAACGGTTCTACCAAGATCTAGAACAAACCATCAAAGGAGAACAGCAAACAGAAAGATATATCTTATAGTCACAAGCGGAGTTGGAATGCTAAGATCGTGATCTAAGAAAAGCACTGGATGGGAAGGAACTATTGGAGATTTTTGGAGTAGGAACGAAGAAATATTTAGAAAGGAGGGATATTATGCTACTAGGAATTTGCCAAAAGACATCACTTTAGTTTGTGGCTAATACTCTCCATAATCATAAACTATCGATAGAAGAACAACGTGGCATTCACCAATGGAAAGTCACACATAATCAGAATAGATTATATTCTTGTGGACAAAGATTCCAAACTGGAAATAAACAGACCCAAAACGAGAACTTTCAAAAAACCGGATATTGGTAGTGATCACGACACCCAGTTATGATGACATTCAGAATGCGACTCTCTAAAGAGAAGAATGTTTCGCAGAGACGCACAAAGTTTGACTTGGAAAAGCTGAAAGACAGGGAAGTAGCAGAAACAGTATAGAAGTGAACTGGCGGGAGATTTGCACCACTCTTGTTGCTCACAAATGAAGAACCTACAGCAGCTCTGTGACCTAGTTTCACTGACATAAACTTTTTCAACACAGCAAATGAGATTTTAGAAAAAGCCAAACCAATTAAAAAGGACCATGGATAACACCAGAAATCCATACAAAAGTGTTGTGACGAAAGAAGAAAACTAAAGAAAGATAGATTTACCAACAATGAAAGTCTGGGCCAGTATAGAAAGGCAAACAAGGAGGTAAAAAGAGCTATCATCAAAGCAAAAGATAATTGGGTTGAAAAACAAGCTGAGGATATTGAACAAAGCTTAGCAGTAAACAATTCTAGAAAAGCCTACAGTGTAATCAAGAGCTTAACAAAGGAGAAGACAGGAAGAACAAATGTAATAGAAGATAAAACCGGTCAGCTGTTAACAAATAACACCGAAGTGACAGCTAGATGGAAAGAATACTGCCGCGAGTTGTACCAACATCAAGCAGACGTTGATAGAACAGTATTAGCAGAGGCTACATCAGAGGGAGAACTAGAACCAGTCATCTTAGAATCGGAAGTAAGGGCAGCGATTATAAAGTTGAAGACGAATAAAGCACCTGGATATGACAACCTTCCAGCAGAATTAATTAAGTGCGGTGGAGATCCCATTATCAAAACCTTACATCTTCTGTGCAACCGAATACTCCAAACTGGTAAATGGCCTACACAATGGACCCAGTCCATTCTCATTCCTATCCCAAAAAAGAAAATGAGTAAAAAAATGTAGTGAACATCGCACAATCAGTCTTATAAGTCATCCTAGCAAAGTCTTACTCACCATCATCCTAAATAGAATAAAACCGGGAATTGAAGAAATTCTAGATGATTCACAAGCTGGCTTCAGAAAAGATCGAAGCACAGTGGAACAAATTCTTGATTTAAGGCTCCTTTGTGAAAGTCAGAGAAATCATCAGAAGAATGTTTTCCACAACTTTATTGACTTTAAAAAAGCATTCGATAGGGTATGGCACGAAGCGCTATGGCATACA
>NW_028234415.1:29921356-29926356 GCF_977035675.1 Penaeus japonicus | reverse complement strand
GAGAGATAAGGAAGGTAAGAAATAAAAAAAGAAGAGATATATTTATAGAGAGAGAGAAAGAAAGAAGGAAATAAATAAAAAAAAAGGAGAGAGAGAGAAGGAAAGAATGAAAGAAAGAGGAGAGAGAGAGGGGGGGGGAGAAAGAAAGAAAGGAAGAAAGAGGAGAGAGTGAGAGAGGGAAGGAAAGATAGAAAAAAAAAGAGAGAGAGAAAGAAATTAAGAAGGAAATAAAGAGGAGAGAGAGAAACTAAAAAGGAAAGAAAGAAAGGAAGAGGAGAGAGAGATAAGGAAGGTAAGAAAAAAAGAAAGAGGAGGGATAGATAGAGAGAGAGAGAGAAATAAAGAAGGAAAGAAAGAGGAGAAAGAGAGAGAGAGAAATAAAGAGGGAAAGAAAGAGGAGAAAGAGAGAGAGAAGGAAAGAAAGAAAGAAAAAAAGGAAACAAATAAAAAAGAGGAGAGAGAGAGAGAAGGAAAGAATGAAAGAAAGAAAGAGGAGAAAGAGAGAAAGAAAAAGAAAGAGAGAGGGGGGGAGAAAGAAAGAAAAAGAGAGTGAGAGAGAGAGAAGGAAAGAAAGAAAAAAAAGAAAGAGAGAGAAATAAATTAAGAAGGAAAGAAAGAGTAGAGAGAGAGAAATTAAAAAGGAAAGAAAGAAAGGAAGAGGAGAGAGAGAGATAAGGAAGGTAAGAAAAAAAAAAAAGAGGAGAGATAGATAGAGAGAGAGAGAGAAATAGAAGGAAAGAAAGGAAGAAAGAGGAGAGAGAGAGTGTGTGTGTGAGAGAGAGAGAGATAAAGAAGGAAAGAAAGAGAGAGGAGAAAGAGAGAGAGAGAAGGAAAGAAAGAAAGAAAGAGGAGAGAGAGGGGTGGAAGGAAAGAAAAAAAAGAAATAGCAGAGAAAGAGAAGGAAAGAAAGAAAGAAAGAAAGAGGAGAGAGAGAAGGAAAAAAATAAATTTAAAAAAGAAAGAAAGACAAAAGGAGAGAGAGAGAGAAGGAAAGAAAGAAAGAGAGAAAGAAGGAAAGAATGAAAAAAAGAAAGAGAAGAGAGAGAGAGAGCGAGGGAGAGGGAGAAAGAGAGAGAGAGACAGAGACAGAGATAGAGACAGACAGACAGACAGTGAGACAGAAAGACAAGAGACAAAGTACAGGAGCAGGGCCTCCTTCCCTCCTTAGGGCGGCGAATGACATTTTTGATTCATATCCCGACCCCTTCCTCAGAACAGCTTGCCAGGAAGCAGCTAAGAGAAACAGATGGTGTTGCTGGGCAAGACAGATCGACTCAGGACATGTTGCAATTAGGCAGATCTTAAGATTAAGTACGCTGTGTTGTAAGCAGGGAAGTGAGACCGAGGTTTATAGGCAAGTGTATGTCTGTGGGTTTAATGGTGTGTGTATGTGTGTGTGTGTGTAGGGGTTATGGGGTGGGGGGATGAATTATGTGTGTGCGTGTGTGTGTCTGTGTGTGTAAGGAAAGGTCGCGATTCTCTGTGTATATGATTGTGTGTTTCGATTAGCGTGAGTATGTTTGTTTATATACGCGTTAATCTGCGTTTGTTTCCGTGTGTCTGTATGGATTTGTGAACATTTGTGTTTGCGTGTGTGTGTTTGTACGTATATATTGATCTATTTATCTGTCTCTGGCTGTGGCTGCACGTTTGCCGCTCTGTAATTAACACGAATGCAAACAGAACTGCAAGATGCAATTGCAAGGCACTCAAATCCTCCTCACAGCCTGCGCAAATTGAGGATAGACGGCTAAACTGGCTGGTGCTTACATTTACACCGCCTGGCCGGTATGAGGGTCTGAACGGAGGCTTGAACCTCTTACATTACCCACATTACAACGGTGATTATCCCTTTAATAATGGAAAGGCCTCTGAGGCTCGTTATAACCAAATGTATGATACGAATGAACTGTCGCAAAGGAAAAGAGAAGACTGTTGGTGATGATGTAGATGGCTTATGGTAAAGAGAAGTCAATGTAATTTCCATTGATTATTGTTGATAATTTGTTTAGCTAATATCGACAACACGGCAACAGACAGATACTGCACCAACGACAACAAAGAGCCAGCGAGAGAAAGAGAATGAGAGAGAGAGAAAGAGAAAGAGAGAGAGACAGAAATAGAGACAGAGACAAACAGAGAGATAGAAACAGAGCCACAAATTGAGAAAGAGAGAGAAACAGAGACAAAGAAAGAAAGAGACAGAGACAGAAATAAAGAATGAGAGAGTAATAACCAAAAGACAACTGCAGAAAGACATACAGACGAACAGAGGAACGTTTACGCTTAAAGCACAGCTTCCCTTCCCTTCTTTTATTAATATCTTCATTCCAACTTTTCTTCTCCTCTTGTTTTGTTCCTTGATGGAATCCCGACGTCGGCTGCAGATTTCCGTGTGGCTGTCCATGAAATTCAAAGGTTTATTTCCTCCCCCTTCCCACATTGGTAAAGAGCTTCTGACAGACAGGCGGAGAAAAGGCAAAGAAAAAGATGTAAATCAGTATTACGGAAAGATACAGACATAATATTCATGATAATAATATAAATGTTGATAATAAGGAAAATGGTAATAACAACAATATTGATGATAATTATAATAACAATAACAAAAGTAATAATAATAATCATCATAATAATGATAAGAGTGATAATGATGATGGTAATAATGATGAAAATATAAATGAGTCGGGCAGGGGAAGAAGAGAATAAGGGAAAAGGTAGAGGGAAAGGAGAATGAGAACGAGGTGAGGGAGGACATGGGAAGAAAAGGAAGCAGAGGAGATAGGGGAAAAGAGCAGAGGAAGAGAAGGGGGCGAGTAGGATGTCGAGAATCGGAGGGAGGATGGCGCGGATGAGGGGATGTTAATGAGGAGGAAGGGAGGGGGGTGACAGCTGGTGCTAAACGATTAATAACACAAATATATGACTGCTTACAGGTACTAGGCACATGCTTACAAACATACATGTGTCTGTGTCTGTGTGTGTGTGTGTGTGTGGTGTAGACAGATTCACACATTACACTTATTTTCCCTTAAGACAAGAAAAACATTCATCTAAAGGACAAGCATACGCACAGAAAATAAGTGTAAAAGGGTTCAGTGTCCCCATTGTTTTCACAGCTCGCCGAGTCTTCATGGGCAATGTAGACTAATTCATCCTATGCCGTTGCAAGGTTTCTCATCTGACGGGTCAACCTCTGC
Source organism: Penaeus japonicus (assembly GCF_977035675.1). NCBI lineage: Eukaryota > Metazoa > Arthropoda > Malacostraca > Decapoda > Penaeidae > Penaeus > Penaeus japonicus. Next base: position 29,923,156 of record NW_028234415.1, on the reverse strand, counting down.
CTGGCGATATTTATAACCGACGTCTTGTTTCCTCTCTGGTCTCTGCCTCTCCGAGTCACTTGCATCGGCAACCAATATTTCTAAACGGTATTCATTCGCCTCTTTAACAACGAGCGATGCGTTCGAATGCAAGAAGGTTGGGGATGCAGTAGGATTGTTGCTCTTCATCCATCAGTAAACATCTATCAATAGGACTTTCCCCCGTGTAACTCTTCTTATCTTACTGTTCACGTCTAGTGTATATTTTGATCCGTAATCTAATCATCATAAAGATCAAAAGAAAAACTATGACAATGAGTAACAAACACAAAATGAATGCAAACGTCGGGTCGAGGTCTTTCTCTTGCTTCGAAACACACTCACACAGAGCGTTCGAATCTTTCTATACCTTTTCGTTCTGTGTCTCCTCATAAGGATTCCTATTGCCTAAAGGTCAAAGAAGGTCAACGGTCACCAGAACATGAAGACTATTGGCCTAAAAACAAAACAAAAGAAGGCTGAATGAAGCTTCGTTGATTCCCGGAAGGCTTTTGAATGCGAGTGAAGAGGATAGAGAGAAAGCAATGGCTTGAATAGGTGTCTCTTTGAACTACATGTCGAGTTTCTATCCAAAGGCCAAGGTCCACGTCTGTAAATGGCATTTGATTATTAAGTGCCATAATTGTTGTTGGTTTGTTGTTATTTTCAGTATTGTTATTATTGTCATTACTATAAGAATCGCTGTTGTTGTTGTTGATGTTGTTTATGTTATGATTATTACCCTCATCATTATCATCATTACAGCATTACTACTATCATAAGCATCATTATTGACATAGTTATTATGATCATCATTATCATTATTGTTATTATTAATTCATTAATCATTAATTCCATCATCATCATCCTTATTATTGCATTACCTTTATTATTGTCGTTATCATCGTCATCATCACCATTACTATTAGCATTGATATCATTGATATTAACATCATCATTATTAAAATCATTATCATTATTTTTTATCATTACAATTACCAATATTATTGTAATCAGTTTTAATCATATTATCATCATCATCATCATCATTATCATTGCTATCATCATCATTATTATTGCTATCATCATTAATATCATTATCATTATTATTATCATCATCATCATTCTTACTTCTACAGCTACTACTATTACAATCATTAGTGTTATCATTATTAACATTAATATTATTCTATTACAACTATCTTCATTACTATTATCATGGTTATTATTACTACCGTCCAAATTATTATCATATCTGGCATCAACATAATTAGCAGTATTGTAATTACTTGCAACAAAAGTAGCAAGATTATTAGGATCAGAGCAGCAGTAACAATAGTATTAACAGTATTACCAATAATAGTATGAGTGACCTTATCATTATCATGGCAATGATTATTCATACTATTACCCTTATTATTAGAACATAAATTAAATGTATCATCACCACTACTACAATATTGTTATCATTTTTACTATTTCTACCATTACTACTATTCTTTTAATCAAGGATATCATCATAGTCATCATTGGTATTGTTTACGTGCAAGGATATGGATAATGTCTACAGCATTTGCATGAAAGGGTTTGCACAAGCCCGTATATCGAAAAAAAAAGTCTTTTGAAATACCTTGACTACCAAGCGTCCCAAATGGGAGAATGCATTCGGTCCACTCAGCTGTAAATCCAGGGAAGATCACAGAATGCAATCTTTCCTAGCATTTTAGGATGAAATGCATATTTCGGATTTCGTTTTCTACTTGCTCTTTTTTTTTTTTTAAG
>NW_028234415.1:29858856-29866356 GCF_977035675.1 Penaeus japonicus | reverse complement strand
AGAAGCAAAGAAAAAGGAGAAAGAGGGGGGAGGTAAACAGAAAAAAAAATCCAGTCAAGGCAGCCATATAAGAGAATGTTCCTGATTATCTGCTTCTTCTTGTAGGCGGGAACAGAGGATATGGAGAGATAGATATGAGTAAGTAATATGTAGATAGATAAATTGTTGGAATAAGAGGAGAGAGATTAATAGGTAGTTAGATAGATAGGTAGGTGGATAGTTGAATGGATGGATAGAAAGAAAGATTGATAAGTAGATAGATAGATAGACATACGAACACAAACGTACATGACAAACATACATATGAAGCACAAATAAACACAAAGAGATAGGGACACAGTGGAGAGTGTGCGTATCTTACAAAGAAAGGAGAAAAGACGAATGAAACCGAAAATGAAAGGGAATCGGACAAAGAGGGAAAGAAAAAAAAAGAAGGAAAGCACAAAAGGCAAATGGGGAAGTCAGGGGTAAAGATGGAAACATGTGGCGGACTGATTGGACAGATGTAACATGCGCTATGGTTTACGCAGATCCCCTTAGTTTATATGTTTATATATAAACCATAGCGTATATGCATATATATATATGTATATATATATGTATATATATATATATATATATATATATATATATATATATATACATATATATATATATAATTGTCTATATATATATATGTATTCATATATATATATATATATATATATATATATATATAGAGAGAGAGAGAGATAGATAGATAGATAGATATCTTACCATAGTTAAAACTATTGCAATCGTATATCATCCATAGCTAGAAAAAGAAGAAAAGCAATAATGAAAATAATGATAACAGTGATAATAAAAGGCAATGCCCCCACTATCAGAGCAGGAATGCAAAATACAATTTGCAAAACAAGACCAACGCATAAAGTTGAGACACTTCAAACCGAACTACGTGCCTCTTTGCTCGCCCTCCACAACGAAAAACATAGGGTTGCGCGATCATACACACACGCACGCACGCACACGCGCACACACACACACACACACACACACACACACACACACACACACATTTATATATATATATATATATATATATATATATATATATATATATATATATATATATGTATTTATATGTATGTATCTCCCTTGGTTCTGCGCATGCGCGGTGGTATACTACTAGTACCCCCCTGGAGTAGATAGTCCACTTTGCCACAGCTCTTGCTCGTATGAGTACTGGGTACACCTGCTCGTGAGTTTGAACATTTTTATACATTTACATAAATGTATCTATTGTGTGAATCAGTGGGGGTGATATATAATTGCAATCTATTTATTTTAGATTATATCGCATTACAGCCTTTTTGTTCACATACATGATTAAATGGATATTTGCCAATCGGAAGTATTTTGAACTGACCAGAACTAGCTTATAGGTGGAATTATCCCATCACCTGTTGACAATTGAAACAGCAGTTTCCCCAGGAATGCAAGAACATCTAAATCCTGGGAACGTATCTCATGTATACATGTCTATAATTATATATACACTTTTGTTATTCTGAATTAAAATACCTGGTGACTGTTGAAGCCATGGTGAGTTTTTGTGAACACCGATGCAGGTAAAGCAAGTGATTTACTTGTGATATAGTGCAGTGTACTTTTTTTTAAGTGTCGTTTTACGCTGATTCTCCTACATTACAAGTATAGTGAAGTTGTCAGTCGTTGCAGGGGCTGGATTCATCAACGCACTTACCATGATAAATACGCTGGTAACTACAATTATGATGGTAAACAGACCGCATCGGTATTCATGAACAACTTACCATGATAGAATACAATGCTAAATTTACCAGTGATTGGAGCACTGGTATGTCCACTGGCAACTACAGCGACGACTCACTCCTCAGGCTTTATCTCAGCAAAAATCAACATTGAAGGCGACACTTTAGTTTTGATGTACACCTACTATGATCAGTAACTTCATTTTCATATGAATATGACAAAAATAAATAAAATTCACAGGAAATAAGCGAGAATAATGTTCATGCAGCCTCGTCATAGGCCTACAATGTTACATAGTTGAAAAACAGTAAACATATAAATATATAAATCATTTTTGTATTTGCATTAATTTACATACAATTCTTCATAATCTTACTCATTTGAAGGGTTTAATTGGCATTTCTTTTTGGAAAACGTTGATACAAATAACACCACCATTGTGTGGAGCTTTTGCTTCTTTTCTTTTGACTGCAATAAAAAAAAAGGAAAAATTGTATGTTTTTGAAAACCATTACATTATATATAACCCATAAGATCATGCAATAGAATATGCTTTCAAGGAAATTAATTTATATAGTAATTTTTATCATTTCTTTCTTGAAACAAGAATATCTCGCAGCTGGATCAGGCTTTGTTTACATGTTACGGGATTGGTCAAAGGAGCCTAAAGAATCATGTAAGGCGCTCGCTGATTGCCGGAATTGGTTTACCAGAGTTACCATCAAATTACGGTGATAAAGTCGATTTACCCTTACCAGGCGACTTATCATCGCTTGATAAATCCCACTTTGCCATGACTGGTAAACGCGCTGGTAACTGACCGCTGGCAAATGCCTTACCATCGTATGTTAATGAATCCAGCCCCAGGGGCCGGATTCATGATAAATTCACTGGTAACTACAGTTATCATGGTAAACAGACCGTGGTGGTATTCACGAACAATTTACCTTTGGAGTTACCATACTACCAGTGGTTAGAGCCTGCGTAAGACTGTTAGTAACTGGAGCGACAACCTTCTCATCACGACTTATCTCCTTCATAAATATAGATTTAAGGTGAGGTTTTGATTTATTTTTATATTGGCCATGTTTGTAACGATGGCATGCCTATATCAATATATGAACATAATAATTTCTCTTGAAATAAGCGGGAGTAATGTTCGCACAAACTGGTGACAGCCACTAATTAGTAGAATAATGAAAATACGACGTGAAATTGATTAATTTTAACATATTTTGATTTCATGATATAGTTGCCAGAAATCAATGATAATCACACTAATAATAAACTAGTGATGCATACGTTAAACAATTACTACATTGAGGACGTTGAACAGCATATATGATGGGCACTAGAAAACTAGTTAATATTTTATTCAAAGGTTAGGAAAGGATTTTTTTTTTAATGTCATCCATACAAAATAGAAATTAGACAATTTATAGTTTCTTACAGGCATAGAACCTTAATTACTGACTTCATTATTCTAATAAAAAATGACACCTGTATTAGATAATGGTGATGATGGTAAGAATAACAATTACAATTATAATATTTATATTTGTAGATACAGTTGAAAGTATGATTATACTCATGACCTATGATTATAGCTATAATAACAATGATAATGATACTAGAAAATTGGAAGGGGAGGAAAGCAAATGCTATAATTTTTGAGTATTGTGGCATGGTCAGTGACAGAGCATAAAAAAAATTGTATCAAGAAGGATTACTGATATTTGGTTTTGAAATAACTTTCATTTTACATATTTGCAGTAGAAACAAATTATAGGCTGAATGCAAAGTTGTCAAATATAAGAAATACATATGGTACTGGCATGCTGCACTGAAAGGTTTACTGACCCATACTTGAATAAGTATCATTATGTTATTCAAAAGGTATAGCAAAGGATTTTAAAATTGTAATATATATGAAACAGATTTTGGACTATCTTTATAAAGCCTTAAAGTCGCAGAACCTTTATTTCTTACTCATCATTAATTTGAATAAATATTGCCTAAATCTGAAGTCCAAAATCTTTTGTTTGTTTTGTTTGCAAATTGAATCAAGATACATCTCTCTATAAAATAGGAAATTGTTTCTTGTACAATATGAAGGCTGTGACCAGTAAGAAAATGCAGAAATTTCTACATTTTGTTGATAATTTTGGTTCTTCTATATTGATATTTACAGAATTAATAGATATGAGACCTCCAATAGTCAAGAATAAGACAATAAAAGTTTCAATATCCAAAATTTAAAAAAATGTATATAATTTCATATGACTTTCATTTTGCAACAACTGTGAAAGAAAATGCCTTGTGAATGATTGATATTTAGATTCTATATGCTGTTCACCTTGCATGATAGGACTATCCTACATTACAAAAATACTGACCTAATTTATGCCATGTGATTTACAGGATGGAATTGTTATGGGCACTGGAGCATGAGAGGCTTAGGAGAGAGTATTCAAAGACAGACTCAACCTTCTTGCAATTAGTGATGCCCATCTCCTAAGGTATAGGAAGATAATAAACTTTATGAAACATTTAATACTTTACAAAAATAATTTGAAACTGTAGAATCGTCTCTTTGTTCATTATTCATCATTCATATTTTACAGATACTACAGATATCCTAGGAGTGAAATTCAATGGCTGTGTGAGAAGATTGGGCCAGAAATTTCTAAGCACACAAATAGGTCACACTCAATACCTGTGGCCACACAAGTGCTAGTTGCCCTGGGTTTTTATGCAAGTGGCACTTTTCAGAGTGTGACAGGGAACTCTGTAGGACTGAGCCAGTGTGTCTAGAATAATAAATGCTGTCATTAGTGCAATTTTCAACCTGGCTCAGATTGACATAAAGATGCCTCCCAAAAGGAATGAAATTCAGAAAACAAAGCAAGACTTTTTTGCAATCAAGGGCTTTCCAAATGTACTAGGAGCCATTGACTGTACACACATCCCCATTAAACCTCCGAGGCAAGAGCATATTTACCTGAACAGAAAGAGGGTTCATTATCTAAATGTTCAGGTAGTGTCAGATGCCCACATGAAAATTATGAGTTTTTCAGCAAAATTTCCAGGAAGTGTTCATGATTCCTACATCTGGATGGATAGTAATTTGCGTCGACACTTCCTCGAACAACAGTTTGGCCACTCATACCTGCTTGGTAAGTATGCACTTATTGTATCACTGATATATATTTGACCTTTCTCATATTTTCTGTAAAGTATATTACAATATTTAAAGTATGCATATCATATTTGCTTGTATGATTAACCAAAGTACTTTATTGTTTTGCAGGAGACTCAGGGTATCCTCTGGAAACTTGCCTCATGACACCTTTGGCAGAGCCAACAACACCAGCAGAGAGACGCTATAATAGCAGCCATGCTTGCACAAGAGCAGTTATTGAACAATGCTTTGGGGTGCTCAAGAGTAGGTTCCGCTGCTTGCACAAGTCAGGAGGTGCACTCCAATATACACCAGAAAAGTGTGCAAAGATAGTTGCTTCCTGCCTATTCCTCCATAACCTGTGTGTCCAAAGGAGAATTCCTTTTGATGATTTACTTGAGGTTGATGATCCACCAGAGGAAGCCGTGATGAATTTCATGATTGAGAGAAGTGCTCAGCAGGAGAGGATGGCACTCATAAACGGCTCATTTTAATTGTTTGATTTACTTTTTTATTGATTTATCTCTAGTGTCAATGGAAGTATTACATTTTATGTTTGGTAATTTAGTGTATATACTTTATGGAGAAAAAATATAGTATATTCATGTATAGGACTTATTTTTTATAGGACTTTATATAGTTTCTTGAACCAAAGACTTATAGTTTGTAGTGGAATGGCTATATTTTTACATTGAACTTACATATTTATGTTTGTGTTAATTTTATTTTATTTTTCCTATTTCATACCAAAGATTTGTAGCTGATACTGGAATGTCTATTTGTATATTTTGCTTATGTATTTTTCTAGTGTGAAAAAAATTATTTAAAAGAAAATGCATTGTACCTTCTTTCCATGTACAGCTCCCTTGTATATATTTGTTTTTTTATATTTTTTTTTTTATCAAAGCATTTTTTTCTATAAAAGTCATGGCATATTACCAGCTGTTATATTACATTACTTTCACAGATTTGTTATAACATAAATAAAAGACTTTTTTTTTTTTTACATTTATTAACAATTAAAGAAACTATAAATAGGGAAGGAAAGAAAAAACAGGGAAAGATGAAAGAGATAAATTGAGAAGGAAAGAAAGAGAGTAAATAAAAATGAAAGTAGCAAAAAGAGAAAGGAGAGAGAAGGAATGACAGAAAAAGAAGAAAGGAAAAGGAGAGAAGGGGGATGTAGGGTGAAGAGAAAGAAAAAGTGATACAATAGAAAAATATAAAATGAAATACACAAGAAGCAAGAGAAAATGAAAGTGAAAGTAACAAAAAGAGAAGAGAGAGAAGGAAGGAATAAAAGAAACAAGGGATGAGGAAAAGAGAAGAGGCAGCAGGGGTAGGGGTGAAGAGAAAAATATATATATACAATAGAAAAATGCAAAATATAACACTATGGTTATGTTAATTTCTTTATGGCATTTGTCAAGCCCAAAAAGGATTCATTTATTGACAAAAGGGCTGCTGTCTGGCCCTCCAATGCACTGCGGAGAATTGCTGTTAGGTCCTCCACTGCACTGCGCATTCCTCGCACCTCATCGAGGATACCTTCTTGTATCTCCAGCATGCGAGATCCTACTGCTTGATGTGAAGTGCTGGAAATCGTACTGCCTGCCCTACTGTGAGCTGGTGTTTCGCAAGGACTTTGATGTGGCTGACTCTACTCTTCTGTCTCAGGTCCAATTGGAGCAGGCCCCAGAGGTTCATTCTCCTCTACAATGACCGTTGCAGAATGATAAGAAAGTTTAATTAATATACCGAGTATGTTATAAGAGGTTGTATATAATTCCTTGAACAATAAATACATATAGATAATATTAATATTATCAAAAATATTGATACCATAGTTGACAACAGTCAAAGAATAGCTAACAGATGGAGATAGAAAATAATTAAAGCTTTTTGAGAATAAAATTTGAAAATTATATTTGGCCAAACTTTGGTTATGAATAAGTTTGGTTCAGTCTACTTACCAATATCAGGAAGAGCTTCATAGGACTCTGACTGCAGTGCATCCGAGATGCCATAAGTGGCAGCAAGGTCTATCAGCTGGGCCATGGCCTCTTCAGCAGGAGTCAGAGGTGGAGCAGTAGGTGGACCTCCCCCTGTAAATATCATCACATTATTATTTTCAAGCCCAAGACCAGGTTCATGGAAATAATGTTACATCCTTAGAGATTATACCATATAAATCAATTTACAAAACAGTTCAAGATATTTTAAAAGTACTACAGAGCTACAGCTTTTCTAAATAATTTTCCTAAATGTGTGATGTCAGCAACAGCTAACAATCTTTACAAAGTTTGATATTTTAGTTTCATTCAGCATTGGATTATTAAAAGTAGACTATTGAGAGAAAATTACAAACTAAGGCTACCAAATCCAAAAATGACTTAATGCAATTACAACTCTCCTAGGTGTTTAATGAATCATCAACAAGTTTTTTTACATTTTGCATTAAATTTCATAAGGTTTTGTAATAATACATGACAGAGTCACATGAATATGGTACAGTGAAAATGCTTACAGACAACTATGTATCTCCT
>NW_028234415.1:29848856-29853856 GCF_977035675.1 Penaeus japonicus | reverse complement strand
TATCTAGGACTTGATTTGATATGTCTGGCATCCTTTAAGTTACTGTAAGTCAGTGTTCTATATATATCAGCTGCAATAAGTTCATCATCTTATAAAGCCAAACTGACTGTCAGATTAGAGAAAGAGGCTGAAATTGAGCAACGCTTACACTGATCTGGCATTAGTCTTTTGGTCATTAGTTGTAATTAACAGTCTGACTTATGAGGAAACTCGATAACTGTGTATTGATATTTCTTTTACTTGATTTATGTTTCTAATTATTCGTTTAGTCTTTGGCGAAATTGATATCTGTATCGCAGTTACTAAATCATCATATTCAAAGGCATATAGTTGCTTAATCATTGTTACTGCACTATCAAACTGAAATTAAATGTACGATATGTGCTGTTCAGGGGCACGTGAGGATCTATTTGCTGTTGATAGACATGATTTGGGCTGCAATTTACAGTATGGCTTGTTCATCCTGTCATACCATTGCAAATTGAATGATTTATAATATGATACGTAAAACGTGGACATTTTGGAGCTGTCCCTTAGTGATGATGAACTTTACACTCCACAGTGATAAGAATAACACAAAGGGTGATATGAATACAAGCCATAATGATAATGATAATGCTAGTAGTAGTATCATTGTCATTATCACCATCGTTGTCATCCTCATTATTATCATTACCGTTGTAATCATAATTAATAATCCTGTGATCTCATTTCTACTTTTCCTTCTTTCATGTCGTCTTCTAAGTCCACTCAGTGGAAACAATTACCACTTTTATTTTTGAAATGATTGTAATACTAATGATGATGATGATACTATTAATAAAAATAATGTATCCTATTATCAGGGTATAAAGTTTTATTTACTTGTAAGCGGACTATGTGAGTTTCTTTCGAGTTTTTGTGAGTTTTTCATATATTAAAAGCATTTGTTACTCAGGGACAGCTCCAAAATTTCCATATATGTGAGTTCCTTTCGGTGAATACATAGCAATAGTTAAATATGATAGTCCAGAAGTTATTAGTGTTTTTGTTTTTGTATGTTTGACACGTACCGATTCAGTATAGGCGGCTGCTGGGTCCAATAAGAATATACTCAAGTAAACTAGCTAGCCATTTCGATATAAAATGTTGAAATTGAAAAAAACGAAAAACATTTCACATTCCTTTTGCAATTATTAAGATGCTTTGTGTTTTGATGAATGATTTCTTAAAAGCATTTCTCTTTAAGATCACAATATTTCGTAGAATAAGTCAAAACTCTAGGTATTCGCTATATGTGGAACTGATTTTATTGCCAATTACGAAAATTAAATATATATAAGAATTTGTCGTCTGGTTCTTTCATCCTTAATTTCCTATTAATATTAGATTTCTATGTAACATGCCATTTCCTCAGTTAATCCTCACAAAAGATTCATTAGTGTTTCAGTGTTGAGTTTATCCCCCTTCCCATGATATAATATTTAAATCTTAACCCGTATAAGTTGCAAATTTTCGTTTCGGGGATTCGAAACATTTGAAGTGTTTCAGTGTTGAGTTTACCCCCTTTCCCATGACTTTACATTTAAATTCCACCCGCAAACTATCGCAAGGAAGAGCAAGACTATAGATCATGGAACACGGGAAATGAATGAGTTTGTGGTCATGAGTTTGCCTAAATTAAGAAAAAGAGGCAGGGAGTGGGAGGAGCTTATAAAGAGGAAGGGGCGGGACTTGAATTAATATGGTGCTTGGTATGCAGTTTGCGATTTGAGTTTTTTTTTCTTTTTTTTTTTTTTACTTTCATTTGTGGAGAACATATCCCTTTAATTATTTATTCATTTTTTCATTAATGACGAAAGTTGATTTGTGTCTTTTGATGTATCACTTACACATGCACGTGAGGGGACAAATTCATGAAAAAGAACGAACTGATATTTAGTTGTGAATAGGAAGAGGGTGAAGAAAGAAGCAGAGACAAAAAAAAGAATAAAAAAAGAGAAGGAAGGGAGGAAGGGAAGGAAAAGGAAGAGGAGAGAAAAAGAAAGGGACAGTAACAGATAAAACAGAAATAACGTCACGCATTTCAGTTGACAATAAAGCCATATATATAAATGCAAGTTATGATTTTACAGAAGCTTGATAGTAACACACTTTCTGTTTGAACTCAACTCAGTGCTGTTATAATTTTTTGTACAACTATCCTTTTGCATCATAGTGAATAACATTGCAGTGTTTATTGCTATTCTGCTTACTAGTACAATATTTCATCGACTTCAGTTAAAATCTAGTTCAAAAGATATCTCTTTGATGACTCGTTGACTCAAAGGAAGATTAGATTACCATGTATTGATACCATAAAAGATCGCCACTGAAAAACTCTCTTTTTTCGTCCTGTTCTGATCCAGGGCCGTTTAATAATTAATGAGTTAGATACAGGACATAACGGTTTCTTTGAAAAACGATATAAAAATGGTGCATTGATAATATATGTCATTAATATTTGAGGCGGTCTATAATGTGTGCACGTGCTTAGCTGTGTGATTTTTTTTTTTTTTTTTTTTTTTTTTTTTTTGAGGGGGCTTTAATTAGTTCATGTTTTTTTTTATTTTTTCATACTTATACACTCTATTTACTGTTCTCTCTGCCTCTTCCTTCTTTTTTATTGATTTATTCACCTTTTTCTTCCGCCTACTGTTCTTTTATCGTATATCTCCTCGAGTTGTTTCCCATTCCCTGTCTATGTAATTATAGTATTTCTATTTATCCACTCTCTACCTATCCCTCTCGCTCTTTCTATATCTTCCCGAGTCTATGAACGAGTAGGGAATACACGTATAAACACATCAAAGAAGGAAAGACAATAGATCTTCACATAAAAAAAAAAATCAAGTATTTCTCCGCCTAAGAAGGAAGGAAGGAAAGCCTCAGACACGTCTTGAGATCCGCCAATGCGACTAACAAAGCGCTCCACCTCCTCCTTGAACCTCTGACTCGTGTTGACTTAGGCCTAGACGCCGGTAAATCTAGGGTAGGCCTATCATTCTTTCACGTGGCGGAGGTCGTGCCACGGTTTGCTCCCGGATACGGGTTGAGTGGCGTGTGCTAACTCTTGTGTGTTGCCTGTTATCCTTCGTGTGTGTTGGGAGAGGGACAGAAACGCTAGAACCATGGCGAAGCGAGGGGATCAGAGGATGATGTCAAGAGAGAGATGGGGAGAGAGATGGGGAGGGAGAGGGGAGGGGTGGGGGAGGGGGAGGGGGGCAGACAGGGAACAAACGCACACACGGAAGGTCAGGCAAGAAGGGGGTGGGGGTGGGGGGTAATAGATCGCTTATGGTAATGATGACGCATTGCCACTACTACTGACGTTGTTGAAAATAATGGTAATAATAACACTAGCAGCAACAACTGAAACATTGATGATAATAATCATAATGATCATAATAGGGTAATGATAATTTATATGATAATAATGATGATGATTATAGTGATGATGGTAATAACAATAATGATAGAAAAGTGATGATAATAATAAAGGAGATATTAATAATAGTAATGATAATGAAGAGGGTGATAGTGATGATGATAATGAAAATGATAACAGCTACAATAACATAATACTGATTATAATCAGTATGATGGTGATGTTAATGATGATAATAGTGATGAGAAAGAAGCTATGGGGGAGGAGAAAGATGAGGATATTATGAGGAAGAGGATGATGATGATGATAATGAGGTTAATAACTATTACCATGATTGCTATTATCACTGTTGTCATTATGCTGCTGTTGTTGATGTAGATTTAATGATATTGTTAATGATCATCACACTAATAACAAAAATTAATAATAATAATAATGATGATAGCTTTGGATTTATCAGTGTATATGTATATATATATATATATATATATATATATATATATATACATACATATATATATATATATATATTATGTGTGTCTGTGTGTGTGTGTGTCTGTGTGTGCGTGCGTGTATATGCACACACATATATACACACACACACACACACACACACATATATATATATATATATATATATATATATATATATATATATATATATATGTGTGTCTGTGAGTGCGTGTGTGCGTGTGTGTGTACGTGTGTGTGTGTGTGTCTGTGAGTGTTTGTGTATATATGTGTATGTGTGTGTGCGTGCAAGACTGTAATATTGTACCCTCATCCTATGTATCATTTTTGTAATGGAAACTTCTTTGCTTATTTGTCCACATTATGACAGAGGAAACATACCCAAGAGTGTGACCCACAAAAGCGGCTGTACTGTATGTAAAATCTTGAGGGGGGGAGGGGGGGGAATTGCCAGTTGTTGCATTGGAGATTGCAGTTGACATTTTTTATCTCAGCGCCGATCAGAAAGCACTTACCGGCTGGATTCAACAGGTAACGGAGATGACTTACTAGTCTGATATGAGTGATGTGATGGGTGATGTGGCACTTGCTCGTTAGCTCAAAAGCGTTAATAGACTTGTCTGACTCATTGCGGTTACAGGAAATCTATCTGGTAAATATTTGACAGATATTCATTATCACTGAGTGCGCTATTACGTGGTTCAAAATCAAATGTAATTTTTCAATAACCAGATCTTTAAAATATCACGAAACAAGAGTCATAATTAGGACGCTGGACTGCAAAACTTTTGAAACAGTAAAATCCTCTATTCATTAACGTGCATCCTACATGGAAATATTCTGATAAAGATTGTTCTCGACGAAAAACGCAATAAGCTCTAGAGCTGTGATGAAAGAGGTTCTTGAAAGCACGAAGCTCAGCACCTCTCGTTTTCAACGCTTAATCCTATTCTGACATGGCTGATTGGCGTCTGGAGCTGACAGAATCTCCTCTTCGAACGAACAAGGAGACAAAAATGTCATTGATAAAGATGACATTCCAATTTCTCAAGCAAAAGATATTCAGTGTCACATACACAAACAAACACACACACACACACGCATATATATATATATATATATA
>NW_028234415.1:29831356-29838856 GCF_977035675.1 Penaeus japonicus | reverse complement strand
TCTTACTTCACAAACTATATTTTATAAATCAGTTCCTAAAATTTGCCATGAGCGTTTTGTGTACGTAAATTAATCTTCTATAAAGATTCATTCTAAAAATACTGATAAATTGGAAGCGTGTTCGCGGTAACACAAAACATTTATGATGGTGTGAAAGACTTAAATTAATTCAAATTAATATAAACAATATACATTGATGTTTTTTGTATCTTTCAGTGAGTCCTAACGAACAGAAAAAAATGATAATTGTATAATGACTACTATGATAAATATCATAATGATTATACAAATAATGATAACAATACTCTCTTGAATATTGATAATGATGGCAGCAACAGTATCAATAACCATGAGGACTATAATGATGATGATAATAATCATAATACCGATACTTCTAATGACAAGATTATTAGTGATGACAATATCATTATTACTATAATGATAGTAATACTTTTATTACTAATAACAGTAATGATAATGATGATAATAAAGACAGTAGCAATAATTGTAATGCTAATGATAATGATCATGCTAATGATTAGAGTTACTTATTACTCAATATTATCATAATGATAATTATGGTTATGATAGTGATAATGATAATCAGAGAAACAATATTAACCACTACTTTCACAACCCTTAATGATTATAAAAAGTAATAATGGATAACATGATAATGATAACAATAATGATAATGATAACAGTACTATCAACAATGAAAACAATACTGATATTAATGATAAACAATGATAATGACAACAATATTTGTAATAATGATTATGAGAACAACAATAACTTCAACGGAAACACCAATAAAATGACAATAATTCATAAATGAACAATAATATTCCCATACCTTTATGTAAACTCGAAATAATTATTCCAAAACACATAGAGAAGACATGTTTCTATCCCCTTCATGATGCACAAAAAAGACGTTTCATTATAGCAGTAACTTCCCACACAGATCGTTATATTGCAATGTGCAGTTGAACACGAGTTGTTATAGAAGTAAAAGTTATCTAGTACATACGAATCCCTTAGGCACATACAAGCGTGATATCAATTATGCCTTTTCGTTTTTACAGTTGCAAAATTATTTGTAATAAAGTTGTGCGTAGTCTGGCAATGATAACAAGGGATATGAGGAAGTCCCGACTCGGGTTTTGCAATGCTGTGAATGGCGGGGTCGACTTGGTTGCAATTCTCCGCGGTGAGTTTGGTGACTTTGGTTGACTGACTATCTCGAACTTGAGTTTTATGTTAATAAAGGTTATATGATCATATCGAAATTGAATTAGATATAAGATGCAATGGTGGGTTGATAATAGGAAGGCGAGTGAAAGTGTTAGAAAGCATATTAAGATATAGTAAATAGTTGTTGCTGTTAGGATGCAAGCATTCAGTTCGAATGAGAAACTTTTTCATTTCTGTAAGCTTACATTGCCAAAATTGCTTCATTCATCTTGCCGTGCTATCTCTCTCTCTCTCTCTCTCTTTCTCTCTCGCTCTCTCTCTCTCTCTCTCTCTCGCTCTCTCTCGCTCTCTCTCTCTCTCTCTCGCTCTCGCTCTCTCTCTCTCGCCAATATCTATATAAACATACATACATACAAATATATATATATATATATATATATATATATATATATGCATATATATATATATATATATATATATATATATATATATACATATATATACATATATAAATACATACATACATATATATATATATATATGTATATATATATATGTGTGTGTGCGTGTGTGTGTACATGTATATATCATATGTTTCTCTGTAAAACACTGCTATATGAATAAGCAATGTGCTTTGATCTGCCTCCATGTTCTCAACAAAGTAGGAAAAATAAAATCTGAAATCTGAAAGGCTTCATGTTGGAATCGACGATTATACTTGCTTTAGACAAAATGGTTAAATGTTCTCTGAAAGGTTGTTTGTCAGCGTCCCACCGGTGAGGAAAAAAATATTTTTTTTCTATTCCGAGGTTCGTCTAAAATATGAAGTCAATGTGTGTATTCAGGGTCAACAAAGGACATCTGAGCTTGTAAGCGGTGGATATTCAGTGACAATTACTAATTCTTTAACTGAAGTTTAAAAAAAAATGACTTCATAAGCTTAAACACTATTTTTCAGCACTATTCTTTTGTGTCTGTGTCAAAGGTATCATAGGATATTAAAACGCTTTTAGGTAATTTCAACAGAAGGATAATGTATTTTTTTTTATCTCTCTTTCAAAACTAAATAAGGAAATGAAGCACCGCTTTGAATAAATCATATTACTTTTCCGTCTCTTTCTTACACTCTCTTTCGTTTTTTTCTCTCTCTCTGTTTCGTTCTCTTCTCTCTCTCTTTGTTTCTCTCTCTCTCTCTCTCTTTCTTTCTCTTTCTCTTTCCCTCTCTCCTTCTCCCTCTCCCTCTTCCTCTCCCCCCCCTCTCTCTCTCTCAATCTATCTATCAGTCTAAATGCATATCAATATTCAGTTATCTATCTCTAGTCAGTTTGTTTACTTAGCCATATGATACGGACCATCAAAAAACAGATTACCACAAACTAGTAAATAAACAATTATGTTGTAATTAAGAAATACATTTTGCAGAAAGTAATTGTTCAGATTTAAAGAATGAGAAAACATAAGATAAGGAAAAGTCGCCAACAAATGTCCAATAACAGCAACACCAACGGAAGCCAGGAATAAAACATCCGGAAACGGTAAGTCTCTCATGTGCGTCAAGCTTTTGCTCAAGGTCTGCTTTTTAACGTTTATCCTTGTCCGAATCCGGTTATTCTTGGCCACGGCTTCGAAATTGTTTCTGACAAAGATGTTTGTGTGATATTTGGATTTTTTTGTTTGTTTGTTTGCTTTTACTATTTAAAAAAGTTTTTCTTGATATTACATCTATGTTGTTTATTCAAAATCTGTCATTTACGGATTTTATTTTTCACATGAATTTTCAGCTTTTAGTATACTGAAACTGTACTTATGTTTTACTATATTTACTTGCAATAGTTTTTCAGGCATTTATCATACAATATTTATGCACTCTCTTATTAACCACATCTATGCTCATTATAAAATTACCTCTAAAATAATTTCGTTTTTTTCTAAGCACATTTTCTTATAGCATATATGTTTCATGTGATCATAACATCATTCAGAGGATCCATGTTCTACCAAAAGACATTGATTCCCAAGCGATACTATTTACTATATAATACCTTCTCATAAGCCACAATCCCCACACAATGAGTCATGTCACAACTGTCTGTTGCTCCCGATTTAGAAGTTGCTAGATTGATAGAGGAAGGAGTCCAGTGTGTTATTGTTGTTGACCGTCCGGCTGTGAAGCATGGTCGTGTATTCTTCTGTGCTTCGCGAGGTTTCAGTTTGTATTTCATTTTCGAAGCAGGTCCATTTGTGTTACTATCCCCCTAAAAATGATGTTCGCAATGGATAGCCATAACAAAAGAGTGATAAACTCAATTCGGAAATTTAAAGTCTTTTTAAAAACAAGAAAACAAAGCTGAATGATAAGATTTTCGAAACAAAACCTTTGGAGTGATTGCAGTTTCATCCATTAACCAATTGACACGCGAAACAAACGGAAACATCGTACCATCGATATAAGAAACCACCATTACAGTCATTTTACAACTACTAATTGCAATTATCTAATTTTACACCCACGTATCACACCTTCGCTGACGTTGCCATGGCAATCCTCCGTCCAAAACTACGTCGACACTTGACCAAATACAGTTGATCACTAATTGAACTCCAATGCAACGATGTAATCATGTTTGCACTAAATAATCTAAAACTTCAGGTGAGAAGGAAACTTGATATGGGCCATTGATAAAAGATAATCATGATAGTAATAACAATGATAACGTTAACAAAGAATTCACTGATTATGGTAATAATTACAATAATTATAACAATAGTGATGATAATGGTAAGTACAATAATAACAATACTGATGGCGATAGCAATCATAGTGATAATGATTATAATAATAACAAAACTGATGGCAATACTGATAATTGTGATAATAATGCATATAACTACAATGACAATAGTGATAAAAATAATGATGATAATAATGATAATGATATAATGACAACAACAAAAATGATACTAGTAACAATGACAATAACATAAGAACAACAACAACAGCAACACCAATAAAGAAAAGGATGAAAAGAGCCACGCCTGAGAGTGCAAGAAAGGACCGAAGGATACCCGGATTGCACGCGCCTTCGAGTTCGGTTCTTTGTGCCAGGACTTTGCGTGCAATACAGGAAGTATGTTGTGTGTTTTCTTTTCTTTATTTTTTTTTCTTCTTTCGTCTTTTTTCCTGGTTGTTATTGTAGTCGTCTTTTTTTTTCTTTTTTTCGTTTTC
Source organism: Penaeus japonicus (assembly GCF_977035675.1). Taxonomy (NCBI): domain Eukaryota; kingdom Metazoa; phylum Arthropoda; class Malacostraca; order Decapoda; family Penaeidae; genus Penaeus; species Penaeus japonicus. Next base: position 29,834,433 of record NW_028234415.1, on the reverse strand, counting down.
TTGATCCTTTTCTACTTCTTTTCCTTCTTATTCCTTTCTTTTTTTTTTTCTTTTTCTTCGTCTTCTCCTTCATTTTTTTTCGTATTTTTTGACATCATCTGATTCTTCCTCTTCTTCGTTTTCCTTTTCTTCTTTTCCGTCTCCTTCGTCGTTCTTTTCTTATTCCTTTTTTCTCCCCATCCCTCTTTATTTTCTTTATTCGACTCTATTACTTCCTTTTATGAATACGGTCATCCGTTCAGTAAGTCATCCATCAATATAGATATTTCGTAAAATAAAGATACAAATAACCTCGCAGAAATAAAGAGATCAAGATTGTATGGGGATTAATGACTTCAAAATCATAAAATACGTCTTGATTTTAAACTGCCTTTTTCCAGGATTTCTCGAAAGTTATTAATTTTCACTTAAACTTTATTCACCAGGTGTTGCCACGGACAGTGTCGAGCTCTTGCATATTGCATGAACCGCGTTGTTCGCTCACCTGTTGCTTCGGAGACGGGGGGGGGGGGGGGGGCCCTCCTTCTCTTCTTAGACGGGGGGGGTTCTCTCCTTCTCTTCTTAGCTCTCTTTCTCTCTCTCTCTCTCTCTCTCTCTCTCTCTCTCTCCTTCTCTTCTCTCTCTCTCTTTCTCTCTCTTTCTCTCTCTCTCTCTCTCTCTCTCTCTCTCTCTCTCTCTCTCTCTCTCTCTCTCTCTCTCTCTCTCTCTCTCTCTCTCTCTCTCTCTCTCCCCCTATCTCTATCTATCTCCCTCTCTCTATCGCTCTCTCTCTCTATTTCTATCTATCTATCTCTTCCTCTCTCTCTCTCTCTCTCTCTCTCTCTCTCTCTCTCTCTCTCTCTCTCTCTCTCTCTCTCTCTCTCTCTCTCTCTTTCTCTCTCTTTCTCTCTCTCTCTTTCTTTCTATCTCTTTCTCTCTATCTATCTATCTTTCTCCTTTCCGCCCTGGTTTCTTACACACGTTTCTAACCTCCGTTTTATTCTAATTCTTAATTCTTATGATCATTCTCCTATTCACAATACCTTACTGCGTGCATCTAATAACCGCATCAACATGCCATAAAATACTTGCATTCACGAAAGTCTCGCTTTGCACATGAAGCTTTTCAATGTTGTTTTGATAACTGAATTTTCCAGAACCAGCGAAGAGGAATTTGAGCAACATAAATCATTCAGAGGATTTACTTTACTTATTCTTTTCCTTTATTCTGTTCTTTATAATCATTGTAATTTCCTTTCATTCTCTTGTTTTGGATTTTTTTTTTTTTTTCATTTGGTTACATTGGCCTTCGGCTGATCTTTATGTTGGTTGTATACAGAGGGAGTATTATGTACATGCGAAATTAGATAGACTTTTTAACCCTTATGTTCTAGATTGCATATAAGTTGCACAGGTGCGAGGTCCTCCACATGAATGTGTGTTTAGCAATAATGTAAATATAATATGCGAACTCCCCTGCCTTTACACATCTGTAAAAGAGAAACAAATTATAAAACAAGAATATGTAGACGCTTTTGTGTAATTGATGTGAGGATATGAAAAATACACGTGTAGTTTTACTTTTTCGTGCTTCTAGTTAGAATGAATATATGATGACTCGCCCCTCACACCCGATCAGGTTGACAGGGTAACGGAGTAACAGAGGTATTCCTACCGGCATACTTCAAGCCTCGAACGTTTTTGTTTTTTAATTTTCACTCCCCCCCCCTATGGAACGTTTGCTTAAATCTTGCACCCTTGTAAAGGTAATATCACGCCTAGATATGATAAAGTCAGCGTTCTAATGAATGTTTTTATCAATATCATTAATGCTGAATCATGCACGATAGTGGGGGTGAATAGTGGATACAAAGAACAAAACAGTAAGTGTTTTAGCAGTGCACACACAATAAAAGGAAACAATCCCAATTGCAGTGTCATGAAATTCAATGACTTCTTTGTTCCTGCTTCCCATTCATGACTTTATCAAAACATGGAAATTTCTTGTTGATCGAGATGAGCTCGTGGAGTCAGACCATCGCAAGATTTTGTCTTGATTGACGAAAGAGAACCGCATCCAGATTTACTTAAAGTTGTTGCAAGGGGAATGTGAATGCAATATTTTTTTTTTTTTTTTTTATCCAATGTTCAAAACCAACGTGGCTAAAGGGGTAAATAAACAAATGTGATCTCGCATATCATCTTAATCCTGTTTTCAGCACGAAAATCCAAACAGTTTATTTAGTAATGATAATGATAATGATGATAATAATGATTATTATTATCAATGTTATCATCATTATTATTATCAATGTTATCATCATTATTATTATCAATGTTATTATCATTATCATTATCAATGCTATTATCATTATTATTATCAATGCTATTATCATTATTATTATCAGTGTCATTATCGTTATCATATTATCCAAGTAATAGCAGTAGTAGTTACTGTATCATTAGTATTACCAACATTATTATCATCACTATTATCATTATTGTTATCATCATCATCATCATTGTCACAATCTGTATTACTTTTATCATCATTTTTGCTGCCAATTTTCCCCTGGCTTTAGTCGGGTCATCCCACTGGCTTCGGGCCGCCTGTCCCTTGACGTCACTATAAATCTACGGACTTCTCCGCTCTGGAACATGGCTTCTTTCTTCTTTTTTTCTTTTTTGACTCATCTTCCCTATTGCTCCGTGTTCTACATCCACATCTACGTTATTACTAATTTATACGACAATACCTCTACATCACTTACCTTATTTTGTGTATTTACCCTAACTTGATCTCGCCTCCTTTCTTCAACTAAAACACATTTTCTTCAATTTTCGTCTCTTTTCTCTGATTTTCCTACACTGATTATTCTCTATGTTCCCATATTTGTAAGTATTTCTTTTTTTGATTTCGTTTATTTAAGTATAATCATAAAACACATCCTTACACTTTTAATATATAAGTTTTATCAAGTGAGTATATGGTTTGTTGTCTCTGTATATTGGTTTTGTTTCATCGGTTGTGCTAATAAATGTATAAACCTGAATATTCCCCCTTTATGTTGCCTTTATAACTCACCCTGTTGATTTAT
>NW_028234415.1:29783856-29793856 GCF_977035675.1 Penaeus japonicus | reverse complement strand
ACGTACGCCTCTCCGCAGCGGTCCTTGCAAGACAAACAGACCTCGTTGTAGTCGCTGCAACAATCCCCGTAGTTGCTGCAGACCGAGTTGCACTGGCAGCCCGACACGCCGTCATTCACGCCGCATCGCCCGACGCACGACTGGCCGAGCGCTCCTGCCGAGGGAGAGGAGGGGGGGAGGGGGTCAGAGGCAGCCGGGAGGGGGTCAGAGGCAGCCGGGAGGGGGTCAGAGGCAGCCGGGAGGGGGTCAGAGGCAGCAGGGAGGGGGTCAGAGGCAGCAGGGAGGGGGTCAGAGGCAGCCGGGAGGGGGTCAGAGGCAGCCGGGAGGGGGTCAGAGGCAGCCGGGAGGGGGGTCAGAGGCAGCCGGGAGGGGGTCAGAGGCAGCCGGGAGGGGGTCAGAGGCAGCCGGGAGGGGGGTCAGAGGCAGCCGGGAGGGGGGTCAGAGGCAGCCGGGAGGGGGGTCAGAGGCAGCCGGGGGGGTCACAGGCAGCCGGGAGGGGGGCAGAGGCAGCCAGGGGGGGGGCAGAGGCAGCCGGGAGGGGGTCAGAGGCAGCCGGGAGGGGGTCAGAGGCAGACGGGGGGGGGGTCAGAGGCAGCCGGAGGGGGCCAGGGGCAGCAGGGAGGGGGTCAGAGGCAGCAGGGAGGGGGTCAGAGGCAGCCGGGAGGGGGGTCAGAGGCAGCAGGGGGGGGGTCAGAGGCAGCCGGGAGGGGGTCAGAGGCAGCCGGGAGGGGGTCAGAGGCAGCAGGGAGGGGGTCAGAGGCAGCCGGGAGGGGGGTCAGAGGCAGCCGGGAGGGGGTCAGAGGCAGCCGGGAGGGGGTCAGAGGCAGCCGGGAGGGGGGTCAGAGGCAGCCGGGGGGGGTCACAGGCAGCCGGGAGGGGGGTCAGAGGCAGCCGGGAGGGGGTCAGAGGCAGCCGGGAGGGGGGTCAGAGGCAGCCGGGAGGGGGTCAGAGGCAGGCGGGAGGGGGTCAGAGGCAGCCGGGAGGGGGTCAGAGGCAGCCGGGAGGGGGTCAGAGGCAGCAGGGAGGGGGTCAGAGGCAGCAGGGAGGGGGGTCAGAGGCAGCCGGGAGGGGGTCAGAGGCAGCCGGGAGGGGGTCAGAGGCAGCAGGGAGGGGGGCAGAGGCAGCCGGGAGGGGGTCAGAGGCAGCCGGGAGGGGGTCAGAGGCAGCCGGGAGGGGGTCAGAGGCAGCCGGGAGGGGGTCAGAGGCAGCCGGGAGGGGGTCAGAGGCAGCCGGGAGGGGGTCAGAGGCAGCCGGGAGGGGGTCAGAGGCAGCCGGGAGGGGGTCAGAGGCAGCCGGGAGGGGGTCAGAGGCAGCAGGGAGGGGGGCAGGGGCAGCGGGGGGGGGGAAGAGGCGGCCGGGGGGGGGGCAGAGGCAGCCGGGAGGGGGTCAGAGGCAGCCGGGAGGGGGTCAGAGGCAGCCGGGAGGGGGTCAGAGGCAGCCGGGAGGGGGTCAGAGGCAGCCGGAGGGGGTCAGAGGCAGCAGGGAGGGGGTCAGAGGCAGCCGGGGGGGGGTCAGAGGCAGCCGGGAGGGGGTCAGAGGCAGCCGGGAGCGGGTCAGAGGCAGCCGGGAGGGGGGCCAGAGGCACCCGGGAGGGGGTCAGAGGCAGCCGGGAGGGGGTCAGAGGCAGCAGGGAGGGGGTCAGAGGCAGCCCGGGGGGGTCAGAGGCAGGGAGGGGGTCAGAGGCAGCCGGGAGGGGTCAGAGGCAGCCGGGAGGGGGTCAGAGAGGGAGGGGGTCAGAGGCAGCCGGAGGGGGTCAGAGGCAGCGGAGGGGGTCAGAGGCAGCCGGGAGGGGGTCAGAGGCATCCGGGAGGGGGTCAGAGGCAGCAGGGAGGGGGTCAGAGGCAGCCGGGAGGGGGTCAGAGGCAGCAGGGAGGGGGTCAGAGGCAGCAGGGAGGGGGGCAGAGGCAGCAGGGAGGGGGGTCAGAGGCAGCAGGGAGGGGGTCAGAGGCAGCAGGGAGGGGGGTCAGAGGCAGCAGGAGGGGTCAGAGGCAGCAGGGAGGGGGTCAGAGGCAGCAGGGAGGGGGTCAGAGGCAGCCGGGAGGGGGTCAGAGGCAGCCGGGAGGGGGTCAGAGGCAGCAGGGAGGGGGTCAGAGGCAGCCGGGAGGGGGTCAGAGGCAGCCGGGAGGGGGTCAGAGGCAGCAGGGAGGGGGTCAGAGGCAGCAGGGAGGGGGGCAGAGGCAGCCGGGAGGGGGGCAGAGGCAGCCGGGGGGGGGTCAGAGGCAGCAGGGAGGGGGTCAGAGGCAGCAGGGAGGGGGTCAGAGGTAGCCGAGAGGGGTCAGAGGCAGCAGGGAGGGGTCAAAGGCAGCCGGGGGGGGTCAGAGGCAGCAGGGAGGGGGTCAGAGGCAGCCGGGAGGGGGTCAGAGGCAGCAGGGAGGGGGTCAGAGGCAGCAGGGAGGGGGTCAGAGGCAGCCGGGAGGGGGTCAGAGGCAGCCGGGAGGGGGTCAGAGGCAGCAGGGAGGGGGTCAGAGGCAGCAGGGAGGGGGGTCAGAGGCAGCCGGGAGGGGGTCAGAGGCAGCCGGGGGGGGGTCAGAGGCAGCAGGGAGGGGGTCAGAGGCAGCCCGGAGGGGGTCAAGGCAGCGGGAGGGGGTCAGAGGCAGCGGGAGGGGGTCAGAGGCAGCAGGGAGGGGGTCAGAGGCAGCCAGGGAGCAGGGGGGGTCAGAGGCAGCCGGGAGGGGGGTCACAGGCAGCCGGGAGGGGGTCAAAGGCAGCCGGGGGGGGGTCAGAGGCAGCAGGGAGGGGGTCAGAGGCAGCAGGGAGGGGGGTCAGAGGCAGCCGGGAGGGGGTCAGAGGCAGCCGGGAGGGGGTCAGAGGCAGCCGGGAGGGGGTCAGAGGCAGCAGGGAGGGGGTCAGAGGCAGCAGGGAGGGGGTCAGAGGCAGCAGGGAGGGGGTCAGAGGCAGCCGGGAGGGGGTCAGAGGCAGCAGGGAGGGGGGTCAGAGGCAGCCGGGAGGGGGTCAGAGGCAGCGGGAGGGGTTAAGAGGCAGCCGGGAGGGGGGTGGTCAAAGGCAGCCGGGGGGGGTCAGAGGCAGCAGGGAGGGGGTCAGAGGCAGCAGGAGGGGGTCAGAGGCAGCAGGGAGGGGGTCAGAGGCAGCCGGGAGGGGGTCAGAGGCAGCAGGGAGGGGGGTAAGAGGCAGCAGGGAGGGGGTCAGAGGCAGCAGGGAGGGGGTCAGAGGCAGCCGGGCGGGGGCCAGAGGCAGCAGGAAGGAGGTCAGAGGCAGCCGGGAGGGGGTCAGAGGCAGCAGGGAGGCGATCAGAGGCAGCGGGGAGGGGGTCCCCTCCCCTCCCCCTCCCCCAGAGGAAGCAGGGAGGGGGTCAGAGGCAGCAGGGAGGGGGGTCAGAGGCAGCCGGGAGGGGGTCAGAGGCAGCCGGGAGGGGGTCAGAGGCAGCAGGGAGGGGGTCAGAGGCAGCCGGGAGGGGGTCAGAGGCAGCAGGGAGGGGGTCAGAGGCAGCCGGGAGGGGGGTCAGAGGCAGCCGGGAGGGGGTCAGAGGCAGCAGGGAGGGGGTCACAGGCAGCCGGGGGGGGTCACAGGCAGCCGGGAGGGGGTCAGAGGCAGCCGGGAGGGGGTCAGAGGCAGCAGGGAGGGGGTCAGAGGCAGCCGGGAGGGGGTCAGAGGCAGCCGGGAGGGGGGTCACAGGCAGCCGGGAGGGGGTCAAAGGCAGCCGGGGGGGGGTCAGAGGCAGCAGGGAGGGGGGCAGAGGCAGCCGGGGGGGGGGCCAGAGGCAGCCGGGGAGGGGGTCAAGGCAGAGGCAGCCGGGAGGGGGTCAGAGGCAGCCGGGAGGGGGGCCAGAGCAGGCGGGGAGGGGGTCAGAGGCAGCAGGGAGGGGGTCAGAGGCAGCCGGGAGGGGGTCAGAGGCAGCAGGGAGGGGGTCAGAGGCAGCCGGGAGGGGGGGCGGGGGCAGCCGGGAGGGGGGTCAGAGGCAGCCGGGAGGGGGTCAAAGGCAGCCGGGGGGGGTCAGAGGCAGCAGGGAGGGGGTCAGAGGCAGCCGGGAGGGGGTCAGAGGCAGCCGGGAGGGGGTCAGAGGCAGCAGGGAGGGGGGCAGAGGCAGCCGGGAGGGGGGGCAGAGGCGGCGGGGAGGGGGTCAGAGGCAGGCGGGAGGGGGTCAGAGGCAGCCAGGGAGGGGGCTATAGAGGCAGCAGGGAGGGGGTCAGAGGCAGCAGGGAGGGGGTCAGAGGCAGCCGGGAGGGGGTCAGAGGCAGCAGGGAGGGGGTCAGAGGCAGCAGGGAGGGGGTCAGAGGCAGCAGGGAGGGGGTCAGAGGCAGCCGGGAGGGGGTCAGAGGCAGCAGGGAGGGGGTCAGAGGCAGCAGGGAGGGGGTCAGAGGCAGCCGGGGGGGGGTCAGAGGCAGCAGGGAGGGGTGGTCAGAGGTGCAGCCGGGAGGGGGTCAGAGGCAGCAGGGAGGGGGTCAGAGGCAGCCGGGAGGGGGTCAGAGGCAGCAGGGAGGGGGTCAGAGGCAGCAGGGAGGGGGTCAGAGGCAGCCGGGAGGGGGGTCAGAGGCAGCCGGGAGGGGGTCAGAGGCAGCCGGGAGGGGGTCAGAGGCAGCAGGGAGGGGGTCAGAGGCAGCAGGGAGGGGGTCAGAGGCAGCCGGGAGGGGGTCAGAGGCAGCAGGGAGGGGGTCAGAGGCAGCAGGGAGGGGGTCAGAGGCAGCAGGGAGGGGGTCAGAGGCAGCCGGGAGGGGGTCAGAGGCAGCAGGGAGGGGGTCAGAGGCAGCCGGGAGGGGGTCAGAGGCAGCAGGGAGGGGGTCAGAGGCAGCCGGGAGGGGGTCAGAGGCAGCCGGGAGGGGGTCAGAGGCAGCCGGGAGGGTGGCAGGAAGAGAGAGGCTTTGAGGGCAGAAGGAATGGTGGTTGAAGTTCATAAAAAACTCGATTCACATTGATTTGATTAGTGGATTTTTTATATCAGATTTCCTTTTCATTTGAACTTAAATGCCTGTAACATATTCAACAGGTCTCCAGCTGAAACCTTTGACTGAGTTTCTTCGGGAATTGCCGAATAAGCGATGAAGGAAATGCTCTTGACCTTTTGACACTTTTATTCTCATTCTCTGTTATGGATATCTCATTTTTATCTAATCTCCATTGTCATATGAATTATGAAATGGGAGGTATATAGACATTTGTTAAGTAATATAAGATCGTAATACTGCTACAGTGCTAAAGGTTGGGATTGGCCCCCAACTCTATCTACCTTATCTGCAAAATATTACTAAAAATTCTGTGGATATTTGTCTATACCCCCCCCCCCCCCTCCTCCTCTCTCTTTCACTGCAATTACCTCCCCACTTATTTACCTATCAACTGACATTAAAGCGCCATTATCCCTGTGACAGCAATAATCATTAGAATATTCTCTTTTTTCCAAAAATAAAGCAATATATATATTAGCATGGATATGCGTTCCAGTCATTGGTAAATGTTGCCTTTAGCTCTGCGTGCTATAAACTTCCCACTCTACATTTGCATATTGTGTGTATGTTGCTTTGATTCGCAAATATTGTCAAGAAAATTTGCACGAAGCATTTCATGTGATAGTCTATAATGTTATATTTTCTGCCAGAATGAAAGGACAATATGCAATTCTGAACCAACAACAAAATACATAATGCTCATTTCTGAAAAAAAAAAAAATGCTTGAAAGTTAAGCGAAATAAAAGAACGTTCGTATATTTTCTGAAATACGAAAAAAAAGAAAAGAAGTGAGCGATACCAGGAACAGATGAACATCACTTGCTATTATTCTCTTCCAATCACATTATAACAAAGCCTTTTAGTTTCAAAGATGATTTTTAATCCTCGTATCCTTCACTCCAAAAATCAACAAATAATATATGATCCTCAGTACCAAGCCATTCGAATTGCATTCCTCAACAAGCTAATTGATGTTAGCAAAGAACAGAAAAGAGCTTTAGTACAAGAAAGTCACTGCTTGATATATTTTTTTTATTTTTATTATAATTTTTTGTTCGCTTGTTTGTTTTTCGTGGGGTGGGGGTGGGGGAAGGGTTAACCCGAACGTCCCATCTTGTCGTTTGCTAATATGTTTTAATGAGCGAAAAACCGCTATACTGGCGACGGAAAGCGAAAGAAGATTCGGGATCTTCGTTGTGATGGCAGAAGATCAGTCTCGTCTCGCTGGCTGGAAGTGACAGCCTACTACTTTAATTGCGTACCTAAACAACCCACACACCTGCTCTTATCTCATCTTGTATATAGATAGATAGATAGATAGATAGATAGATTGATTGATAGATAAATAGATAGGTAGGTAGGTAGATAAATAGATAGATAGATATAGATATAAATATAAATATATATGTGTGTGTGTGTGTATAGATAGATAGATAGATATAGATATAGATATGTGTGTGGGGGTGTGTGGGGGGGGGGTGTTTAGTCTGGCTCTGTGATCTGTGTTTGTATTTCTAGAAACTTTTCATCCATCATTTTCATGTGCATTTTACTCGAGTTCGCTTGTGGGTAGTGCATATAGTTCGCTGTAGCGACTTGGATTATGGTATTATTTGCGATGTCATAGGTGATTTTTAACGATTTACTATACCACTCGTTTACTAACTTTTAAAATATCTGAAAAAAATACCGAAATTGAAAAGAAATTAAATATAAGTTGTAACAATGACAATAATCATCCAGAATGGATGGGGAAGTCTCTTCGAAAAGAAATACACACTTAGGTGAAAAAACGCAGATGCATTATATTCAATTATGCTAGATTTAATTAATTGCATATGTGAGGATATTGATATTGATATTTTATTTCATTGGTATGCATTTACGTAAGTGTCAACGGTAACGTAAAACCCAACATAATATTATTTATAATGTAGTATCGGCCCGTATATAGTTACTCCTAATACAATATCTCCTTTATGACCAAAAATGACTATTCACAATCCTGCCTTTTTTTCTTTTTTTTTACAAATCTAATGCATTCTTCTAAATAAAGGTACACAAGTGTAACTCTGGAGCTTGTTACTACGAATTTCTCCGGTTTAATCTAAAATAGAATAATGAGGAGGTATTCCTTTTCAAAATAACTGCATATATGAAATACACTGGCACAAAAAGATAATCAGTGTGGTAAGAAAAAAAAAAAAACAGACACAATGAGCCCAATCTACCACAGACGGCTGACAAAGGCTCGAAATTTACATGATATTGAAACCTATTTAAAAAAGGTTTATCTATAGACTATGGCAATGGAATCATGAGTGATACTTGTGGATGACATGCTTCAAAGAGAGATTCCAGAAGAGGTCAAATTCCTCATCTCCGCTTCAGCATCTTCTTTCGGCCAATTGTTGCAGTGTGCAGCTCAAGGGAATCCGGCTTTTAGGCAAGATTGGACCAAAACTTTAACCGGCACTATAAAGTTTAGCCAGTGTGTTTTCCAAGTTCTTTTTCAAACTATTCTCAAACGTGATCGGATTTAGAATTGTTCTTGTCCCTACGTTTCACTGCAGATATATCATTTCATGGGGGATTTTTGTTTTCTTTTCTCTACACCAATAGCTTCTGTTGGTTCGCAATGATACAGAAGTTGAGTTACACTTGAAACGTCACGGTTTAAGGTTATCCATATATATGTGTAAGTAATAAATGTGTCCCTATTTCAGTTCCCTTCAACAAAAGACGAGTGAATAATCACTGGACAAGAGTTCGAGTCCAAATGGAATGCATATTTTTCCACTACCATAATTAGGATCGTATTTTTGAAATTTCAAAAGCAGATCTTACTAATGATTTGATGATTTTCTCGAAACTTGACACAAATTCCAAAAAAAGGAAAGCAATAAATTAAATTATTATTTTGCTGATATTCAAGAACATGACTGATTAATCATTACTTGTTTCTATAACTTAACCCATACTAACTTCATAATATTAATTTCAAAGGAACTAGATTCGGAGAGGAAAGAAGGGGTCAGAAAGGGCGAGTCTGTGGTGATTGTAGTCAATGCACTCTCAGCTCATAAACACTATTAATTTAGAAGAAAAAAAATACACACAAAAAATGACTCATTTCCAATCAAAGCACGGACGAACTCTCTCGTGGCACGTCTTGATAAACAAACGAATATCAGTTAATTAAAATGCCAGAGAGACGATGTGTAATTATCGTCATTAGAATTTCCAGACTCCTTAGAGTTCATTGTTTTGTTTTGTTTTTCTCATCAAATTCTCTTTATAAAAAGACTACGGTGGCTGTTGGTTTTGTTCGCCACGTCGTCACGTGTGCACTCGAGCTTAACTTTGTTATAGAGCGCAGATATTGTTTTATTTCTCATTAATCTATTTGAATAATGTACAAAACGATGAATTTTAAACCTTGTAGGATTTCCCTTTCTCTTTCTTTTGTTTCAGTCTCAGTCCCTCTTTTTAAACACCGACGAAATGTTTGTGATACACTACCACGGGCAAACATACTCACAAATCCGTAGTGTCCAATAGGTTTCCATACATGTATGATCATATAAATGGGCCTCTGGGTTACACAAGAGTGTTCTACTGCCATAGCGTCGCAGGGGCCAAATATTCTACAGTGTATTTCTCATCAAAACGATTGCAATATCGTAAGTCTTCAGTAGATCATACTTAAAAGCAACATATCCTCTTCATTATGATCCCACACACTATAAAGTCCCTCGTAAGAAACAAGTAGTCGGGCGCAGTAGACCGGGTTTAAACCTGAATAAAGTGGCGTTTTATTTCCCGATTACGTAATCGGGTGTGCACTTCCCTTGATTAATAATACCATACATGTCGGCTGTTTATCTCCATGATCGAGCTTGTCAGGGATGCATATTTATTTATCCCTACAATTGATTTTCCCATATCTGAAATTCCAGGGTTTTCTGAGATGATGAACTAGGATGTAGCATGCAGGTGTTTGTTGCCTTATGTTTTTATGCCAGAGGAACATTTCAGTGTTATTGGTGATTCGTGTGGGCTATTGATAACAGGCGTAAACCAATAATGATAACAGTCACCAGAGTGTTGGCAGAAAAGGAAAGAACCGAAATCAACATGCCATCAAGAAGCCTACCAATTACTTAATGAAAACTATTCAAGAATAGCAAACTTCCCAAGTTGTTGGTGATGTTGAATTGACAAGCAAATAGTTCGTTAGACCTCAGCATAGTATGCAATGCAGATTAGGTGATGATAGGTTGCAACATCACGATGCCTTCACTTGGGCCAATTAGCGCCTTCGTGATGAGAAAGAAAATTATTGCTGGTTAAGTATTCTCGGGAACCGAATCACCGACCCGCTTGGTCCGGGCTTCGTAGTTGAGAGCGGGGCATTTCTTGACGGCAGGCCACGCCCACTATCGGGGAGCAACACGCCCAAAAGCTATTCCGAAATTCGCTTTGGACGTCGTATTTTTTAATAAATTTTGCTGATTCTACAGAAAAGCTGTTGTAGCATGACTGCATGGATTATATTCTTCACTAACTTGGAGTAAAGACGTGTGCGTGGATGTGTGTGTGGATGTCGATATGGATATGGATGGATGGATGGATGTGTGTGTGTGTGTGTGTGTGTGTGTGTGTGTGTGTGTGTGTAATATATATATATATATATATATATATATATATATATATATATATATATATATATACATTATCTCACCACCCATTTCCCTATGAGTGTTGTAAGAAGAGGAGCTCTGTGTTGAAGCGAGGTGAAGTAATGTTACCAGAACAGAGATGAAAGAATGAACGAAAAGAAGACATCAGTATAATTAAATGTTTTATTTTTTGTAATTTCAAATCAGCCCAACTTGATTAACTGTAAACAAAAAACAGGACAATCCCAAAGATCAACTGTTTTGCTTGTCAGTGTGAAGGTACTGAAAAAAAGACAAAAAAGCCGTGATTCGTCCAGTAGTGTGGCGCTGCTTCGGATTGTCATTTCGAACCGGTGATGTGCGGGTCTTGACCTCTTGACCTCGCGCTGAATTGTTAGAGGTTCTATTTAATTAAC
>NW_028234415.1:29776356-29778856 GCF_977035675.1 Penaeus japonicus | reverse complement strand
TGACATTTGTGTGCATTTTATCAGCTGCCGTTCCCACTATTAGTACCTGATAAAAAAACAAGTCATATCTCTCTCTCTCTCTCTCTCTCTCTCTCTCTCTCTCTCTCTCTCTCTCTCTCTCTCTCTCTCTCTCTCTCTCTCTCTCTCTCTCTCCTACTCCTCCTCCTCTCACGCTACGGTTAATTATGTAACGTGATGATAGCGCCGGTTGCCCAGTAACGGCAGTAATCATTAGAATATTCTGAAATTTCCCTTAGAAATACTGTGTTAAACATGTGTTTCAGTCAATGGTAAAACTTTCATTTGACTCAGTGGTGCTGTAGAGTTTCCTCTCCCCATTAGCATATTGCGTCCGTTTTGCCGTGATTTACAAATACTGACATGGGAACGTGAGCGAAAGCATGTCATAAGATAAACTCTGATGTTATCCCTCTCTGTTTCGTTGCAGAGAGGAGTTGTGAGATAATTTGAGAGAGTGAATTCCCTGTTCTCTTGGCAGACACCCGAATAATTCATTAGACTGATTGACGTGTTTGGGAAAACTGTCAGATGACCGAACTCACCAGAGGAGCGAAGCATTTTTAAAACATATGGAACGGAATGTCGAAATCTTTAATATTTGATGTTTAATAGCTGAGGTGAATGCATCAGAGGCCATTTAGATTCTGAAAGTTAAAACTACGAGAATGTATGGCAGTGAAAATGTAGATAAGTTTCACCATAACTTAAAAGAATCAAATTAATGATGGAATTAGACTAATAAATACCCATTCTTAAAGGGTTAGTGACCTTATTATCAGCGTTGTATTTACCTATCGAGCTACAATAACTACGGACCTAGTAGGTTGGTTCGGGACACGGCGCTACATAAACTAACATGGCTGCCTCTCGATGACAGAAGACTTACATCTCCCGCAGAATTATTAAGCCTCGAAAAGACAAATCATTTGCAGGCGGAGGCTTCAGCTATTAGCGCAGAATTGAGCAAATGGAAAGGTTACAGTTAGGACAAAGGATATTTGTTTGATTGATTTTAAGGATGACTGATATAATCACATATATCAAAAAAATAGGTTGTAATGTTGACATGAAAAATAATATTGGTCCTAATACTGGTTCTTATATGAATGTAAACAAACCCTCTGCACTAGGAAAGCTACTAGCTCCGATGACCGTAGCGTTTAAAGCGTTACAAAGACTATTCAGTGGCGCTGCGAAGTCATTCACTAAAAGAAAGTAACTTTACAATATGTGCAGCGTCTTAGTTATCAACCAAGGCAAGTAAGCAACAGCTCGTCATTCTTCTCAACGTCTCCCTTTAACGCCACGTGCTCGCTCCCATCCTAGAACATCAAAAAGCATCTCAGATTACCCAGAAGATATGATTCGACCCCCCGTAGCAAGCTGTTCGAATCCCATTCCCAGAAACGAAGCGGCACTACCAAGAGCAGAGAGAGCCTACGAAAGGTGTTGAAATAGCAGTCACTTCAACGTTGTTACATTTTTAACTGAATCTAACTAAATCTGTCTTCCTGTTGTTATTTCTTAATAAGAGAAAGGTCACTATACCGGCGATGAAAAGGGAAGCAGACATGGGTTTTCATGGCGCTGACAGGAGAATAGTCGTGTGCAGGTTGGAAGTGACAGCTTGCTATTTATACCCGGGTACGCCTGCCTTTATCTCGGATATGCGTGCGCGTGTGTCTGTGTGTGTGATTGATTGTGTGTGCGTTTGTGTGTTCATATGAGAGCTTGTGTTTGTGTGTCTGGGCATTTTTAGTTTGTCTGCTTGTTTCGACGTGTATGTGTGTATTTCTAGAAACTAGTTACTTATCTACAATAATTTTTTTTTTTTTTTAATGCTGTACATAAGAGTTTACGAACCAAAAATTCATGTAATTTACACTACTCCCAAGACATGAAGAGATAAAATATTTACAAAAGATGATAAACAATAAACTAAACTGTATACTCGGTTGGAAGAAAGCATCACGGAAAGAGATCTAAAAAGAAAAACAGGTGATAAGAGCATGCATACGTATGCTCGTGTATATATATGTTTGTAATGAAATCTTTATGTCTGTTCGCTCAAGAGAATATCCTCACAGTTACAGCTTTTACTTTCATCTATGTTTACCCAACTTACACCAACATAAATTCGCCACACATGATGGTACTAACATTACTTTGAATGCTTGAAGCGAACCTCAAGCAACGAACCACGAAGCCAGACACCGAAGCAGAAATGTTGCGTCATCGGGGTGCTCCAACGTGTTTGCTTTTGTGGCCGAGAAGGACTTGTTTTTCTCCTTCGTAAACAGACTATTTTCGAAGCAGCGGAACGGAAGGAAACTTTTCTCTGGTGTGTAATGCGTGGATATTTATGAAAGTTGGTGCACGTGTGTGTGTGTGAGTATGTGTGTATGTGTGTGTGTGTGGTCGTAAATGTATAAATCATTTTATCTTTTATTTTTCTGTGATCTTTTTCACATTTATCTCC
>NW_028234415.1:29761356-29771356 GCF_977035675.1 Penaeus japonicus | reverse complement strand
TTATTTTATTGGACGCCATCGCCTCGGAATGAGGTCCAGGAGGGCAAAACCGGCAGTGTGCAAGATAAACTAGAGGCCAATCATCGCTTTGGTTGTCCTTCGCACCATACGACGGCCCCCGTTTTCTCCCCCCGTTTCGATACGATGGACGCATCTACCGCAACAGCCATAGGAAAAAAGAGAAAAAAATCACAACGCACGATACAAGAGTGACCCCCCGAGCCGTACCGCGCGCACCGTTGATGGCATTTGATTGTTCCCCTGATGTAACAATGTTTCGTAGCCACCGTATTTTAGGTTGGCCCCTTTTCCTTGGCTCAGAAACTGATCGATCTTTATAGTGTTCATCTCGCTATTTACTTAAGGTTTTGTTGATATCCTATCTTCCTTATTATATTTGTTCTTATTATCATGATAATCATAATAATCATGGTGATGATAATGATAATGACAGTATGTGAGACACGTGGAGATATGCCTAGATGTGAGAGGTACTCACAAAGGGTATTTTGGAAGCCAAAGTCTGGTATTCTTGACTCCTTTATTTGGTGAATATTGGCACGGTTATATGGAAATAATTACTGGTAGCGATAGCTGACGTCTCTGTTCGGTGCGCGTCTCCGAGGCGAAGCCAGGTGTGTCTGCAAGCGAGGTCGGTAGAGTGAGAGAGAGTATGACCTGAGGTCAGCCCATTTTATCTTGACCTAGGCAGACGCCATAAAGGGTTGCTTCTTCGTCTTTATAGCGTCATGAACACGTGGTAATCTTATGTCTCCACGTGGCTTCAACGTGGTCTCACAGACTGCTCGGCCACCTAAAAAGGCTTGTCCTCAAGCCGTAAAGTTGAAGTCGTCCTTGAAGGACGAACGTGTCGTTTGGCGCGTCACGTCGCTGTCCTACGTCCCGGATGTAGGATTCCGTTTCTTCGTTTTCCGTCTTCTGTACTTGGCTGCTGCTTCTTTGTTATTTTGCAGGCGGGAGTTCTATGTTATAACTGAGGGCGTCCGGCTGTCCTGTTCGACGGGTACCACACTCTTGGTTTCTGGGAATGACGGCCATGCTCTCTCTTCTGGGCGTTTTTGGCGTCTGCTGCTTCTGAGCTTCCAAACCGTGGTGTCTTTTGAGCGACCACAATCCGGGCCTCGTTTCGTAGTTAATGGAGTTCCGTATTCTGCTTGATAACCTTTACATACAAGGCCAAGGGAAGAGGGAAAGAAGGACGAACAGAGAGTGGGGGAGGGTGTGTGCATAATTCGATAATTTACTTTGTTTTTCTTTCTTTGATTTTACTTTTCATTTTTTTTGTTAGTTTTTTTTTCTAAGAAAGATAGATAAAGGAGGGAGATGCTTGCAGCGACCCGCAAGGGACAACTTGAACTGCAAGCTTCTCAGGGAGAGGGAGACAACAGTAGCAACCGGCAAAGGTTTACTTGAACCACTGAGTCTCAGAATAAATAAGAAAGGATGCTACAAAACAGTTAAGTCGTGCAAATAACTAATACATTATCGTATCAACAAACTTATGGCTATAAAAGAATTGTTATGGGTGGCACCGAGTCGTCCTACCGAATTACTGTCTGAATTCATTAATTCGTTTTATGCCATGACACTGTATTAGTGTCAAGTATGTTTGTGAACAAAATTGTAAGTAATTATTGCAAGAGTAAGAGATAATTGTTAGCTCATAGAAATACATTGCTAATAACTATCCACTTTTACTTTCGACAAACTAAGGGCAATAAAAAGAATATTGTGGGTGGAGAGTCCTCTACCGAATTACTATGAATTCATTCATTTTACGCCATGACACAAAGTTAGTGTCAAGTATGCTTGTCAACAGAATCGTGGGGTGAGCTATTGCAAAGTAAGAAGGGTAGATGATGCGTCCACAGTAAGCAATAAATTCGAAATAGAAAGTAAACAAGAGAAATAGAGAGTTTAAGAATATGTATGTATGAGTGTGTAAGAGGTGTTATTTCAAGCTCTATGGAATTATTCCTTTTAAAAAATAAAAAAGATAAAATAAATACTGTACCTAACTTGAAATTTTGATATTAGTACATGCATAATAATTAACTATGATAATAATATCAAATTCGTGGATGATTATGAAATCGCACTTGACATATGCGAATAACAATGATAAAAATGAAGTACTGATCCGAAATGATTACTCGTTCAATCTGAAATCGGACAGTTTTCTCGCAGCAACTACAAACGACTTAGGCAACCTCTAGCATTTGTAGCGTGGAACCTTTTTACGCTGCGTTTGACCGGCGAAGTTAAGGTCAAGTAATGTATATGATACATGAAAAAAATGAATGAAATCGAATTTGCCTTTTTAATTCAATTTAAAATAGAACAAATACGAATTAAATGAGAATGATATTAGATTTAGTTAATTAATATGAATAACCTCTACTTAATATCGATGAGGGGGGTGGGTGGAGGGAGGATACACGGGGGAGGGGAAAAGTTCTCTTGTGACCTGACGCTGGTCCGAGAGTCACGTAGCGGGGGTGGGAGGGGGGGGTGTAGCGTTTCGTTTGTTGAGCGTGGCTTGGGGGGTGGGGGGCTGAGCGTGGCTTGGGGGCTGGGGGACTGAGCGTGGCTTGGTGGGTGGGGGGCTGAGCGTGGCTTGGGGGGCGGGGGGAAATTTATACATGGAATATTCCTTAAAATACTAACGAACTGCGTTGCGTTTGTCGAGCGGGGCTTAGGGGGTGGGGGGCTGAGCGTGGCTTTGGGGGTGGGGGGCTGAGCGTGGCTTGGGGGGCGGGGGGAAATTTATACATGGAATATTCCTTAAAATACTAACGAACTTTCAGACTCGTAAATTTACATACATGAGAATTGTAGAATTATAGAATTCGATAATACAAACGAGTGATTAACGAATGGGAGAGAAAAAAAAAATTGTAGCATCATAGAAAAAGAATTGAAACATACAAAATTACTTTCTTTAAAGTTGTTTTACGGCAAAATATACAATACATTTAATGCAGTTATTAAATGAACAGTTCGATCACCGATAAGAATGTAATTATAATGTTGAAAGTATGAGAGAAAAGAACACTTTGCCTAACAGAGAACGTTTGAACTTCTTTCACTGTTAAAACACATAAGCACACGTATATGGGGGACATAGAGAAAGTAGAGAAATAAGGAGAATTGGCCCATTGTATGTACTTACGGTTTTGTGAAGAATTGTCGAGCGGAAACATTTCGGAGGGAAGTTTTAGGTGCGTTTGTGTAGAGGGGTCCATCTTGTGTCCGAATTTCTCGATTTTTTTCTTGCTCGCTGCGTGGTCACGTTGCCAGGGCTTATGGTTCCAAATCTTGATGTTGGAATCGCCTGGGTGTTCCTGTGGCCTTACGTCCTGACACATTCTTGCGATGTAGGTCGCCATTACAGAACTCTTGCTGCGGTGCGCTGAGGAACGCAAATCCCATGTGAGGCGTAGCGTGGCGAGTTTTCGTGGATTTTCGGAGGTTTTCGGACAAAACGGGTCCTCACCGGTGCCACCATTTTGTGTGAGGTGCTCACAAAGGGTATTTTGGAAGCCAAAGACTGGTATTCTTTACTCCTTTATTTGGTGAATATTGGCACGGTTATATGGAAATAATTACTGGTAGCGATAGCTGACGTCTCTGTTCGGTGCGCGTCTCCGAGGCGAAGCCAGGTGTGTCTGCAAGCGAGGTCGGTAGAGTGAGAGACAGTATGGAAATCGGAAATCGGAAAGGAAAGTAGTTGGCTGAACCAACGAAAGAAGGAGAGAGAGCTAAAAAGGTGAGCTAGCTGAGGAAAATGAAATTAGTTGAAGTGTAAAAGTTAAAGGGGCGTTCCCTTTTGCTTGTCATGTGTGTGTTCGACTAATGGCCGCGCCAAGAGTGCACTGTCCAGGAGGCTCTTTTAAATATTTATGTATATATTTATACATATAGATAAATTATAATAAAAACCGTCACCATCCCGAATTTTTTTTTTTTTTTTTTTTTTTTTTTTTTTTTTTTTTTTTTTTCGCTCTCTCGCTCTCTCTTATCCGTCACCTTTCCTTATCATGTGATTGTCATGCAATTAGTGAAAAATAGGAAATACCCTTTTTTTTTTTTTTTTTTTTTTTTTTTTTTTTTTTTTTTTTTTTTTCGCTCTCTCGCTCTCTCTTATCCGTCACCTTTCCTTATCATGTGATTGTCATGCAATTAGTGAAAAATAGGAAATACCCTTTTTTTTTTTTTTTTTTTTTTTTTTTTTTTTTTTTTTTTTTTTTTTTTTTGTACTTCGTATGCCCGTGCTGTGGCTCCTCGATCAACAGTACCACATCTATTGGTCGAGGATTCGGTGCCTTTGGCATACGAGGAGTCACTCCTCACGCATATCTCCCCCCCCCATGGGGCGGTATGAATGAGTTAGAGATCCCTCTCGTACACATTATATTACTCTTTGTATATATGTGTGTATATATATATATATATATATATATATATATA
Organism: Penaeus japonicus; assembly: GCF_977035675.1. Lineage (NCBI taxonomy): Eukaryota > Metazoa > Arthropoda > Malacostraca > Decapoda > Penaeidae > Penaeus > Penaeus japonicus. Next base: position 29,766,865 of record NW_028234415.1, on the reverse strand, counting down.
TATATATATATATATATATATTTTTTTTTTTTTTTTTTTTTTTTTTTTTTTTTTTTTTTTTTTTAAGTTAGTTAGTTAGTTAGTTGGTTTTGTTTGCCATCACCTTCCCTTATCATGCATTTTTTATTTCGTTTTCTTTAGAGTTTTTATAAAAACATGTTAGTATAATTAGTTCGAAACACATTAATTTCTTTTTACTCTTTCTTTCTTTTCAGGATTGCGGAGAAGGTCCGGAGGAGGTGTTGAGGGAGTGAGAACTCACCCCAGTCTCTCTCCTTATCTACTTCTCTTTTCTTTTTTCATTCTTTTCTGTCTTCTATTTACAGGTCGACGTCGACGTCGGGATCGTCGGGATTGGCATGATCGTCATCTCTAGGAGCTTCGCGTGGAACGCGGTTCCTACGGAGCATTGGCTCCTGCGAGGATCGTCTGCTGTAGAGTGGCTGTGGTTCAGCGAGTGATGCTGGGAGGCTACGTGGGAACCAGGAGTGGTTTTGATTCGTGAGGTGGTTTTGTGTTAGCTTTAAGTAGTTTGCGTCTTCCAGGTATTCTAATTTCTCCCAAGTCTTTTTGGCAAGGTGATGTATTCTTAGGTTCATCGGGATTATGTTGAGCCTTTCATGTAGCTGTATTGCCGAGGGTATGTTTGGGTAACGGACACCTGATGCCCAAATCAGTGCTTTATTCTGTACCGCCTGTATTTTTAACATAAGTGATTTGGAGATGGTGTTTAGCGGTACTGGTGGGTATTCCAAAATAGGTCTAATTAAGGCTTTGTATAGATGAAGTTTTGTTTTTTCAGTACAAGCCGAGAATCTCTTACACATGGTGAGCTGTTTGTTTGCGAGTCTTGTTCTCTCTTTGACGTGAGGAGCGAATCCTCTGCAGCCTATTTGGAGGCCGAGTAACTTGCCGTTTTGGCTGAAAGGGATCTCGTTGTTGTCAATTAAGATTGGTAGTGGTGCAAGCTTGGCAGCGGATATCATTTGAAATTTTTGTTCATTTGTTTTGATTTTCCAATCTTTTTCAAATTTGTTGATTGAGGTAATAGCATTATGGGTTTGGAGGGCCATGATTATTTTAGATTTGCTCGGATGTGTTATTATTTGGGTTATATCGTCTGCATAGGCAATGTACGTATGATGGAGTGTTGGTGGAGGCAGAGGAGAAGTATACATAATGTAGAGTGTGGGCGAGATGACGCTTCCTTGTGGGACACCGCTTTTGAGGTCGATCTCGTTGCCAAGGATGCTATCGATCTTGATGTGACCTTTACGGTCTTTCAGAAAGCTACTTAGTAATTTCGTGAGTGGGTCAGGCATTTGTGCGTCTATTAATCTATGACGTAATCCTTGGTGCCAAACCTTGTCAAAGGCTTTGGATACGTCTCTGAGGATGACGTGACATTGTTTTTTGAGGGCAACTGCATTGGCTATATTTTCATATGCAATGGCTATTGCACTTGTGGTCCCCTTTCCTCTCCTGAAACCGTATTGGTTTTCGTTTAATATATTGCGGTCTTCAAGATGGCTCATTAGTCGGGTGTTAATGAATTTTTCAAATATCTTGCCTGGAATTTCGAGGAGAGAAATCGGACGGAAGTTTTCAGGTCTGTTTGGTGGCTTGCCAGACTTAGGAATAAGAGTGATGGTGGCAATTTTAAAGGGTTTTGGGAGAGAGTATGACCTGAGGTCAGCCCATTTTTATCTTGACCTAGGCAGACGCCATAAAGGGTTGCTTCTTCGTCTTTATAGCGTCATGAACACGTGGTAATCTTATGTCTCCACGTGGCTTCAACGTGGTCTCACAGACTGCTCGGCCACCTAAAAAGGCTTGTCCTCAAGCCGTAAAGTTGAAGTCGTCCTTGGAAAAAAAAAGGACGAACGTGTCGTTTGGCGCGTCCACGTCGCTGTTCCTACGTCCCGGATGTAGGAGAAGGATTCCGTTTCTTTCTTCTCGTTTTCCGTCTTCTGTACTTGGCTGCTGCTTCTTTGTTATTTTGCAGGCGGGAGTTCCATATTATAACTGAGGGCGTCCGGCTGTCCTGTTCGACGGGTGCCACACTCTTGGTTTCTGGGAATGACGGCCATGCTCTCTCTTCTGGGCGTTTTTGGCGTCTGCTGCTTCTGAGCTTCCAAACCGTGGTGTCTTTTGGGCGACCACAATCCGGGCCTCGTTTCGTAGTTAATGGAGTTCCGTAACCTGCTTGATAACCTTTACATACAAGTCCAAGGGAAGAGGGAAAGAAGACGAAAAAACCAAGACTAAAAAGAACAGAGAGTGGGGGAGGGTGTGTGCATAATTCGATATTTTACTTTGTTTTTCTTTCTTTGATTTTACTCTTCATTTTTTTGTTAGTTTTTTTTTCTAAGAAAGATAGATAAAGGAGCGAGATGTTTGCTGCGACCAGCAAGGGACAACTTGAACTGCAAGCTTCTCAGGGAGAGGGAGACAACCGCAGCCACAGGCAAAGGTTTACTTGACCCACTGAGTCTCAGAATAAATAAAGAAAGGATGCTACAAAACAGTTAAGTCGTGCAAATAACTAATACATTATCGTATCAACAAACTTATGGCTATAAAAGAATTGTTATGGTGGCACCGAGTCGTCCTACCGAATTACGTCTGAATTCATTAATTCGTTTTATGCCATGACACTGTATTAGTGTCAAGTATGTTCGTGAACAAAATTGTAAGTAGTTATTGCAAGAGTAAGAGATAATTGTTCGTTTATAGAAATACTATGCTAATAACTATCCACTTTTACTTTCGACAAACTAAGGGCATTAAAAAGAATATTGTGGGTGGAGAGTCCTCTACCGAATTACTATGAATTCATTTATTTTACGCCATGACACAAAGTTAGTGTCAAGTATGCTTGTCAACAGAATCGTGGGGTGAGCTATTGCAAAGTAAGAAGGGTAGATGATGCGTCTACAGTGAACAATAATTTCGAAGTAGAAAGTGAACATGAGAGTTAGAGAGTTTAAGAATATGTATGTATGAGTGTGTAAGAGGTGTAGAGGTTATTTCAAGCTCTATGGAATTATTCCTTTAAAAAAAAAAAAATAAATAAATACCGTACCTAACTTGATATTGTAATATTAGTACATGCATAATATTAACTATGATAATAATATCAAATTCGTGGATGATTATGAAATCGCACCTGACATATGCGAATAACGATGATAAAAATGAAGTACTGATCCGAATTGATTACTCGTTAAATCTGAAATCGGATAATGTGCTCGCAGCAAGTACAAACGACTTAGGCAACCTCTAGCGTCTGTAGCGTGAAACCTTTTACGCTGCGTTTGACCGGCGAAGTTAAGTTCAAGTAATGTATATGATACGTGAAAAGATGAATAAAATTCGATTTTGCCTTTTTAATTTAATTTAAAATATAGCGAATACGAATTAATTGAGAATGATATTTGATTTAGTTAATTAATATGAATAACCTCTACTTAATATCGATGAGGGGGCGGGTGGAGGGAGGATACACGGGGGAGGGGAAAAGTTCTTAGTGACCTGACGCTGGTCCGCGAGTCACGTAGCGGGGGTGGGAGGGGGGGGGTGTTGCGTTGCGTTTGTCGAGCGGGGCTTAGGGGGTGGGGGGCTGAGCGTGGCTTTGGGGGTGGGGGGCTGAGCGTGCCTTTGGGGGTGGGGGGCTGAGCGTGGCTTGGGGGGCGGGGAGAAATTTATACATGGAATATTCCTTAAAATACTAACGAACTGCGTTGCGTTTGTCGTGCGTGGCTTGGTGGGTGGGGGGCTGAGCGTGGCTTGGGGGGTGGGGGACTGAGCGTAGCTTGGGGGGCGGGGGGAAATTTATACATGGAATATTCCTTAAAATACTAACGAACTTTCAGACTCGTAAATTTACATACATGAGAATTGTAGAATTATAGAATTCGATAATACAAACGAGTGATTAACGAATGGGATAGAAAAAAGAATTGTAGCATCATAGAAAAAGAATTGAAACATACAAAATTACTTTCTTTAAAGTTGTTTTACGGCAAAATATACAATACATTTAATGCAGTTATTAAATGAACAGTTCGATCACCGATAAGAATGTAATTATAATGTTGAAAGTATGAGAGGAAAGAACGCTGTGCCTAACAGAGAACGTTTGAACTTCTTTCACTGTTAAAACACTTAAGCACACGTATATGGGGGGCATAGAGAAAGTAGAGAAATAAGGAGAATTGGTCCATTGTACGTACTTACGGTTTTGTGAAGAATTGTCGAGCGGAAACATTTCAGAGGGAAGTTTTTGGTACGTTTGTGTGGAGGGGTCCATCTTGTGTCCGAATTTCTCGATTTTTTCTTGCTCGCTGCGTGGTCACGTTGCCAGGGCTTATGGTTCCAAATCTTGATGTTGGAATCGCCTGGGTGTTCCTGTGGCCTTACGTCCTGACACATTTCTTGCGATGTAGGTCGCCATTACAGAACTCTTGCTGCGGTGCGGCTGAGGAACGCAAATCCCATTGTGAGGCGTAGCGTGGCGAGTTTTCGTGGATTTTCGGAGGTTTTCGGACAAAACGGGTCCTCACCGGTGCCACCATTTTGTGTGAGGTGCTCACAAAGGGTATTTTGGAAGCCAAAGACTGGTATTCTTTACTCCTTTATTTGGTGAATATTGGCACGGTTATATGGAAATAATTACTGGTAGCGATAGCTGACGTCTCTGTTCGGTGCGCGTCTCCGAGGCGAAGCCAGGTGTGTCTGCAAGCGAGGTCGGTAGAGTGAGAGCGTTTGGAAATCGGAAATCGGAAAGGAAAGTAGTTGGCTGAACCAACGAAAGAAGGAGAGAGAGCTAAAAAGGGGAGCTAGCTGAGGAAAATGAAATTAGTTGAAGTGTAAAAGTTAAAGGGGCGTTCCCTTTTGCTTGTCATGTGTGTGTTCGACTAATGGCCGCGCCAAGAGTGCACTGTCCAGGAGGCTCTTTTAAATATTTATGTATATATTTATACATATAGATAAATTATAATAAAAACCGTCACCATCCCGAATTTTTTTTTTTTTTTTTTTTTTTTTTTTTTTTTTTTTTTTTTTTTCGCTCTCTCGCTCTCTCTTATCCGTCACCTTTCCTTATCATGTGATTGTCATGCAATTAGTGAAAAATAGGAAATACCCATTTTTTTTTTTTTTTTTTTTTTTTTTTTTTTTTTTTTTTTTTTTCGCTCTCTCGCTCTCTCTTATCCGTCACCTTTCCTTATCATGTGATTGTCATGCAATTAGTGAAAAATAGGAAATACCCAATTTTTTTTTTTTTTTTTTTTTTTTTTTTTTTTTTTTTTTTTTTTTTTTTTTTTGTACTTCGTATGCCCGTGCTGTGGCTCCTCGATCAACAGTACCACATCTATTGGTCGAGGATTCGGTTGCCTTTGGCATACGAGGAGTCACTCCTCACGCATATTCCCCCCCCCATGGGCGGTATGAATGAGTTAGAGATCCCTCTCGTACACATTATATTACTCTTTGTATATATGTGTAT
>NW_028234415.1:29746356-29756356 GCF_977035675.1 Penaeus japonicus | reverse complement strand
TGCATGATGTGCCGTGCTTGACGTTGAAGTGGAGCCCTGTGGGTTGGCTTGTAGTCTGGGTTAAAAGTTGTTTAAAAAATCTTCATTCTTGAATTTAAACTTGAATTTAAACTTGCAGGTCCTCTTGAGGTTTACTTCTTCATTCTTCTTGTCTTCTTTTAGGTTCTCCTCTTCATGGTTGCCTCCTTACTTGATCATCGGTCTCCTGTACCTGATGCCGTGAATATGGCCTCAACTTCTTCAATGCCATTGATTCTGCTGAGGCTTTTGGGCCACCAGGCATGTGTGCCTTCTGGACGAACGTTGAGGCGATTGTAGAGCTCCTCATCCTCATCTTGGATTCTTGTCCATCTTCTTGTGGCTTGATGGTGGAGTCTCTGGTTGATCGCCTCGATCCTTAGTCTTTGATGGATCTCTCGTGCAGTGACTACTTCGGGAAAGCGAATATTCAGAATCCATTTGCCTGCCTGGTTCTGAATAGTCTGTAGCTTCATCATCTGCCTTCTGGAAATGGTGTGAGTAGGCACTGGCGGGTATTCCATGATGGGCCGCACTAGGGCTTTATAAATGTAGAGCTTGGTTTCAGTACTCAGTGTCTGGAACCTTCTGATCTTGTTCAGCTGATGTTTAGCTTTGGTTGCTCTATCATTTATGTGAGGGACAATTCCTCTTTTGCTAATTGTTAGCCCTAGTATCTTTCCTTTGTCACAGTAGTCCACTGCTTCCTCGTCCACTATCAGATCTGCTGTCTTGAATTTGGCCACAGGAATGACTTGGAATTTTCTCATGTTGGTTGAGATCTTCCACTGTCTTTCGTATCGATTGATGGTCTCTATGGCTCTGGCAGTTCTCAGTGCCATCATCTCGATCGATCTCCCTTCATACTTGATTATCTGAGTGATGTCGTCGGCATACATATAGTGATTGCTGCCATGTGATGGTTCAGGCAGGTCTGCTGTATAGATTGTGAACAGTGTCGGTGAGAGGCAGCTTCCCTGTGGAACTCCACTCATGAGGGGAATTGCTTCGCCGACTGTATTGCCGACGACTATTCTTGCACTCCGACTTTCAACAAAGTCACACAATAGCTTGGTCAAGGACGTCGGGAGGTTCAGCCTGATGATCTTAAGTTTCAGGCCTGTGTGCCAAACTTTGTCGAAGGCTTTGGCCACATCTCTCAGAACCACATTGACTTGGTTCCTTTCGCTCATGGCATTGGCGATTTCTTCATATATGATTGCAATGGCTGTTGATGTTCCTCTGCCTGGTCTGAAGCCATGTTGCCTGGGATTTTGCAAATCGTTAATCTCCAGGTGATTTCGCAATCTTATGTTCAGTATCTTTTCAAAGATTTTGCCTGGGACTTCCAGTAGAGATATTGGTCTGTAATTCTCCACTTTTCTTGGATTTTTCCCGGCTTTTGGAATCATCCTGACTCTTGCTTCCTTGAAGTGGTCAGGGAAGTAGCCAGCAGTGAGAGAGGCATTGTATATGTTTGCCAGTCTCAGCAACATCTTGTTTGGAAGATTCTGCAGGATTGTTTTGTTGATCCTGCTTTTGCCTGGAGCAGTTCTATTCTTGAAACTCTGAATAGTTCTTTTGACATCTGTGGGGTTGATCTTGGTCATTAGTGGATCTGTGGGATCCAGTCGAGTGAAGTCAGAAGCAGCTTCTGGATATAGGAGGTGCATGTGCCTTCCTATTTCCTCTATGATGGTCTCCTCGAAATCACTGTCAAAGTTCTCTTCTTCTTCTTCTGTAATTCGGAAACAATTTCTCCAGTAATTTCTGAACAGGATTTCTTGTTCTTCTTCTTCATAAATCTTCTCATCCTGTTCGTTGAGGAGGTAGCTACTTCTGCTTTCACTTCTTCCCATCAGTTTCTTTATTCCTGACCAGAAGGACTGTGGATCTTTTCGGTCCCATTCCACTTTTCGAACAAGTTCTTCCCACTTGTCATTTGCTGCTCTCCTCCACTGGTTAGAGAGTTCTCTTTGCAAGCTTCTATATCTTGCTCTCAGGTCTTGTGTCCATCCATGAATCCCTGCATAGTGCTGCAGGTGATTCGACTGTATATTTAGCAGTCTTACTTCAGCTGTTAGCCTTGGATGGGGGATAGTCCTGTGGTTGCTCTTGGGTACATGATGAGCAAGTGCAGCTTCAACGTCGCTGTACCACTTTTCGACTTCCTCGTCAATCTCTTCCAATGTTGCAGTCCTCAAGTTGGCTGCAGGCTTAGACTGGAGCTCATCCTTGAATCCTCCCCAATTAGCCATTCTAAAGTTGAATCTGTTACAGTTTAGGCTTTTCAGGATGATATCTTGAGGATGATGGGCAGGTGGTCACTGGTGCTTGCAGGGCCCGGTTCCATGATCACGTTGTGATGGGCTTGGTTATTGCACAGTGCAATATCTGGTTTGGTTGCTGTGTTCCCTGTGATGTAAGTAGGGAAGTCTGGTCCCATGTGAATTAGGTCTCCATCAGCAACCATTCTAGCAATAGCATTGCCAACCATGTTGCCTGCTCTATTGTTTAGCATTGGATGGTTGGCATTGAGGTCTCCCACTATGTATGTGGGTAATCTTCGTCGAAGTAGACTGTACAAGTCTTGCAGTGGCACAATTGCCCTTCTTGGAGGCAGATACATAGTAGCCACTACTATAGGACCTCTGCTGGTCTCTATCTCCATTGCCAGCATTTCATCAAAGTCGTCGAGAATCTTATGTTTGATATCTCTTCTGACTGCTATTGCTATGCCATCACTTGCTTCTCCAGTCCTGTTCCTCTGATAACATAAGTAGGGGAACAGTTTCAGCCTGTCTGTGTCCTTCAAACCATGACTGTTGATCAGGACTATATCTGCATTTAGGGCTCTATACATGCCCGACAGTTCGTTCCTACGAACCATAGTCCACTTGAGGACGTTCTGCTGAACTACTGTGATGGTGTGATTCACTTAGATTTGGCTGCAGGTCCATCTTCATGCCTCTCTTGGGACTCATCATAGCCATTCCTCCTCTTCCTGTAGGACTCAGGGTCGAGGTAAGTGATAGCCACACCAACGAGATTTAGGGAGGCTGCCCTAATTCTCCTATCGATGATACTGGCACATTCATCAGATTTCAGCTTCTGATTATTGTAGGAGTATTTCATCCTGCCATTTTTTATGTATTCTGCAACATCATCATCATCAATATTGCCGTTTGTAGTGTTTTTCTCGGCAGTGTACAGGATGACTCCTACAGCTTTGCCCTTTGCTTCCCTGGCCTTCTTCACATTCTTGCACCTGTGTGGGGATGGCACCCTCACATACTGGGGTACTGGTGCAGTGGGCTCTTCCAGTGGCGGCATTTCTTCTTCAAGAACTGGCAGTTCTGGCATTTCTTCTTCTTCGAGTGTTTCTGAGGTTTCTTTGGGAGTGTCTGAGGGTTCTGTTGGCAACATTACCCTCAGGATGCCTGCCGAATTAACGTCGTTAGGAAGGTCCATTTCGGGAAGGTTGTTTCTCCTCAAGGCTAGCTTTGCTTGTTCTGCAAAGCAGCCTGGTTGGGCAAGGTTGGCCAGGTGAGCGTGCATCAGGCGATCAGGGTCTTGACAGCTAGTTGTTTGGCAGCTGCATAATTGGAGGCTGTGTCTCTTTGATAGCCGTCTTTGTTATTTCGGCTGTGGCTTTGGCAGTCTTTTCGATCGTTTTTCTCTCGACCTTTGCTGTAGCCTTTGCAGTGTTTTTCACTACTTCACTGAGTAGTCTGGACTCTTTTTGTACTTCTTTCTCTTGCTTCTTTTCTTCGACTTTTGTGATTTCTTTCCTTCTTATAGGGCAGCTTCCAGAAAGAGTTCTGTGTTCGCCTCCACAGTTTAGGCATTTTTTCGTGGTACTTTTACATGATGTGAACCGATGCCCGGTCTGACCACATTCACTGCATATTTCAGAATTCTTCTTTGTGCATTTCCCTTTGACGTGACCATATTCATAGCAACTCATACATTGAATGACTCTGGTGAATCGCTCTTCCTCGATCTGGGCAGGGTTAATACTGTAATTAAAGAGGATGAGTCCTTGCTCTCTGATCTTATTGGCAGTCAGGATGTCTGGGAATCGTATCTTTACTATCCCATGCTGTGGCATCTTGTATACTTCTTCAATATTGGTATTCAATTGCTTAGTCAATTCTTCTTTTATCTCTTCATTTGTATGGCTGGTGATATAAGTGTCAACTTTTTTCACCACAATGGTCATCTTGGCTTTGGTCTCTAGAGGCATCTGTGGGGCAAAACCTGAGGACAGGAGTTTTCGCCTAAAATCGGGAGCCATGATTTTGTCAGCATCTTGCAAAGACTTTGGCAAAACAAGGTAGCCATTTCTGGTGTCAATTATCCGCAAGAAGTGGATGCCATTGCCAAACATCAGAGTATTCAGTTCGTGCTTTTTGGTCATCGTCGGGATTCCATCTAAGTTTATCTTGATCTTGGTAGTCGAACCCATGGCTCCAAGCGCATGGCTCGATCCTACCACTGAAAAAAGTCCAAGTCCTGCCTGAGTTGTCAGATTAAGTCCTATCTCTGACAACCTCCTCTTATCTCTGAGGAGCCTAACCAGGTTGGCTATGTAGACGGTGTCTAGCTAGAGTTGGCAGGAGTGTTAGAGTGGCCTGCCGCCGTTCCCTATGCCTAACAAAGGTGGCAACCTCCGAGTGTTTCTTACAGTATCCCAACTAAGGGACCCCTTTGAGACCCCGGCCTTCGCCGGGTAAACCGCAGGGTTCGCCTTCAGAAACAAACGGTGTTATCCTAACGCCGAAAAGTGGTGGTAAAGGACAGGGGGGGACAGGTGTGTGCCTACAAGGATCTCTTGTAGCACCGAGGTGCTTGGCTCGAGAGAGCCGAGTGTCAAAACCCTTACTCTGAAGGGATCTCTTTTAGTATGCCAACTCCTTAAAGATGTTAACTCCTTGGCATAAGTGGTGCCCACTTGGACTGGGTCAGGTAGTCCAGGTAATTCTTCTTCTTCTTGCTATAAGTGTTACCCACTTAGCATGTAGATTATAACTCTTCCTTCAAAGAGTTCTTGTAGATTCTTCTTCTTCTTCTTTCAAGGCTTCTAAATAGCTTCAGCTGGAGCAGGTAAGCTGGAGCAGGTGCTGTTATCTCAGGTGAGGTCAGGTGCTGATTGCTGTTTGACTGATCTTGTCTGATTGTGAGTGATGAGTGCTGATGCTGATCTGTCGGGACACCTAACTCCCAATAGTATTTATACCCTAACCTAATTCTCATGTGCACAGAGTCTTTCCACTTGCTCTGGCCCCTCCCATAAGTGAAGTCTGTGTTCATCGCTAGATGCATATAGTGTTGTAAGGTTTCGCTCGTTTCAATCAATTCGCCTTTCTTAATCTCATCATAGTCTAACTGCATCCTCTTGATATTGCTCCTTGCCTGCTTAAGAGTCCGAGCACTTTGTATGTCCACCTCACATTTTTTAGCTGCCTCCTTCGCTACCTCATCCACAGCCTCATTAAGGGTGATACCGACATGCGATGGGATCCAGACGAATGTAATCTCACGTCCCTGGCCTCGCAGCCTATGAGCAATCAATCGGCACTCGTTAACAATGTGCTCAAACACAGGGTCCCTGCTATTAAGAGAGTCCAGCACTCCCCTACTATCCACAAAAAGTATGCATCTTTATTAACAATTTCAATTTTTTTAAGTGCTGTCAATATTGCCCATAACTCAGCCTGTGTTGACGATATATGATTACTCAGTCTTATCCCACTGCTTGTGGTGACCACGCCACTTGCAGTGAACTGTCTGATGATAACCCCACATCCTGCTCTGCCATCTTTCAAAACTGACCCATCGCAGTAGACATGAGCAATGTCAAGGCGTGTTAGACTCTTTCTTTTATAACCATATCTTGATTTAAGTTGACCAGGTTCATAAAGCCTCTTATTCATAAGGAGGGGATCGACATCTACATTAATGGTCTGATCCTCCCATGGTGGCATGCTTGAAACGATTGGCAAAAGTTTTGCAAGACATAAAATTCTATATCATTTTTAAGCGCCTTCATATATCCTCGTTTGCCCTGTCTATAAAAAGTCCTTATGTTGTCAAAACCGCTGACCATATCTCTCACAAATTTCTTTCCACTGTTCCCTCTCATGAGCCTAACGGCTGCTATGACATTAATCTCGCTTACTCTCTGTGCAATGCTTTGCAATCCTGTCTCAGTTCTCATTATGTCTATCCTAGCATTCTTTTGACACCCGAGGATAATACGCATAGCTTCATTCTGCATGGTTTCAAGTCTTCGGAGCCTCCCCTGACAAGCTGTAGAAAGTGCTGGTGCTGCATAATCCACCAGAGCTCTTACTGTACTAATGGAGACTAGCCTCAGCAGAGGCAAGAGAGAGAGAGAGAGAGAGAGAGAGAGAGAGAGAGAGAGAGAGAGAGAGAGAGAGAGAGAAAGAGAGAGAGAGAGGAGAGAGAGAGAGAGAGAGAGAGAGAGAGAGAGAGAGAGAGAGAGAGAGAGAGAGAGAGAGAGAGAGAGAGAGAGAGAAGAGAGAGAGAGAGAAAGGAGAGAGAGAGAGAGAGAGAGAGAGAAGAGAGAGAGAGAGAGAGAGAAAGAGAGAGAGAGAGAGAGAAGAGAGAGAGAGAGAGAGAGAGAGAGAGAGAGAGAGAGAGAGAGAGAGAGAGAGAGAGAGAGAGAGAGAGAGAGAGAGAGAGAGAGAGAGAGAGAGAGAGAGAGAGAGAGAAAGAGAGAGAGAGAGAGAGAGAAAGAGAGAGAGAGAGGCCTACCGCTAAATAGACACGGTATGGTGAAAGAGATAAAGCCAAAAGCAAGAGCTCTGCAAAAAACGATACATGACTGTGCGTTTTCAGTCTAATGTCAAGGAAAATGGAAAATACGAATCGACGACGTAACCTCTCTCTTCCTCAAGTAGCAATAAATGTTCGACAATCCCGAGGAACGGGTACTGTGTTCAGGAAGAAAGTGTCTGTCAAGTATATCACGGCATCGCGTGTCATCAGTTTGTAAACAAGAACCTGTGGCGAGTGAGGACGCGCGAGAAATCAGTTTCCGTTGTTTGATAATAATAATAGTGATGATTATGATAAATGTAATAATAATTATCATAATCTACAAAGAAAACTTCTCAAATTATCTTAATTAAAAAAACAGTTACTGGCTAAGTTATCCAGGGTATAAATTGAGTTTCAGTTTTACGAAAAGGACACGAGAGAAAAGGAATAAGTACAATAAGTTTCTTGCAATAAAAGATGTGGCTGCTGCTTAATTAGAGTGAAAGATTGGAATTGCAATATACTATGAGCAGGTACAAATACCAAAGAGTAATAAAGAAATAGATGTAAGGTCTTTTCCACTGGGACGACCCTGTTTACATGTATCGTGGGGGTGGGGCTTAGACATATGGGCGGGGTTATATATAAACCTCAAAATAGGGAACTGTAATGCGGTGACAGGCTATAGCAAAAGTGATTTGGCATAAGCAATGATATTTGATCACTTACCATTTTACTTTCGGCATGGGAAAGCTTTTAAGTATGTTAGAAGGATGTATTGTAAGAGAGTAGTGTTACATGCGTTGTGCCATGATCTTATATGAAAAATTACATGATAATTATCTTAAAAATACATACAAAAGGAAATGTAAAGAATTGAACTCATATTAGAATTTATACTTATGTTGTGCAGATTCGATTAAAGTAAGATTTGTAGAAAAAAACAAGCCTTTGAATAAGCGAATTTACTTGGTGGCTGAACCTGTCATGCAAATACTATGAATACTATGAATCAGTTGATGGCAATCTAACCGAAAATTAGAAAGTAACAGCTTATTTCTAGACCAGGAAATGTTTGTCAAACATACATTTGGGGAGGGTGACTTAGAGAGGCAGGTGTTTAATACGAACACGCCTTCTTCCAAACAAGTCCTGATCTTAACCCCTATGTTAACCCTTTCCCTGTCACCAGAATATATATACACCAGGAAACTGCGTCGGCGGTATAGGCCAACAGAACTCGGATATCACATCATGCAGTCACAGAATGTTATTTATTTGCTACGATGATATAGTGACAATTTGATTTTTGAGACATATCGGATGATCTCATTTTCATTTGATATTGGGATATCAACAAATTGTTAGGAAATCAATGACGTCAAAGACCTCGGACCTCACATGTGGCATAGCCTGCGGAGAAAGTATTCTATCTAGGTAGATATACCTGAAGGGAAGTTAAACAAGCCATTAGAGGTCTTCTACGCATCCTTAAAGAAACAGCTTCTCTTTAGAGTAAATTTATATAAAGACAAAGTTGGTTATGATTTAATAGTAGCTAAAGCCCTCAGTAAGAAACTGAATGAATGACCATGGATTTCAAATGACGATGGCCACGCACTACGGAAATTCTCTGGTTTCGTAAAGAATTATTCAACAATAGCGATGTTGGATAACGTGCCTTGCATGTTGTACATATTTCTCTTCATTTGCAGTTTTTCATAATATGGCCATACTTTAAACCTCTTCAAATAAATGACCTTTGGACATGCTCTTGTTTTCCTTATTAATGAGCTCATTGAACTCTTTACATACATGTAAATCATGTTCACATTTACAGTAGTTACTTTTTTTTCTTTTTTGTTATCCCCTTCTACCTCAGTTTCTTTTACCAATTACCAATATATATAATGAAAACAGAATTCCTGAATACTTTAAATTATCCTCAAGAAAATACCTAAATTTTGCAATTAACCTCATCACTTATTAACAGGTGGAATTCAATTGTCTTTAGTGACCTGTTAGTGATACAGGATACGCCCACTCTTCCATTTGATGTCTTTTGTGATTTCACAGATCAAGAGGCAAAGAAAGCTTGCCATCCAATGTCTTCCCATAGTGCAGTGATGTCAAGATGTCAAGGGTATAATGTAGATGCTTTAAAAGGTAGGAAAGTAAATCGGAAACAAGCAAATTTGTAAGTGACAGTTAGTGACAAATATAGAAAAAGGTATAAATGAGACTCACTCATTTTGGCGCGTTTCGGATTACTCAGTCTTCAAACTGGAGTAATATGGAATGCGTTAATTACATCTCTTACGTTGTGGAAGCTATCTAATTTTAGCTATACCTTTTTCTACATTTGCCATAATTAATCTATTCAGTGAGTAACTACATGATTTGGAATAAAACAAACTGATGTAGAAAGTGATGAAAAAAACACTGTAAAGGTGAGCATGATCGAGATCAGTGGTTCTTAATTTCTTTTTTTCAGCCTCAGTACCTCAAAGTTCAACTCCAAGTTAACCTGATACCCCCTTTCCAATATTAGCCTACTCCTCCCGCCTTTCTACTTTTCATTTCCTGTGAAAAAAAATATAAATAAAATAAAACAGGACGGCTGGGAACGAGCAGCTGGATTCTATGGACTCTTTTTATTTTCATTTTCAGTAAATAAATGAATAAATGATAATTCTTACACAAACTACTTCCTCACAGTCAAATTGTTTTCCAGGACTTTTTGGATACCCCCAAGAACCGGTTTCGATTCTCCCTGGGGTCAATGGGAATGATCTAGATGCATGTAAAGAGTTTCCTGGGCTTAGTAATAAGTAAAAAAGTAATATGTCCAAAGGTCATTTATTTTAGGAAGTTGATTAATGCATGTATATATTATGAAAACCTGCAAAGGATAAAAAATGTGTACAATATATAAGAGACGTAATTCCAACATCTTTTCATGAGGTTATACTGGAAAGAGAAAGAAAAGGAAGACTAACTTATGAGGATAATGGAAAAGGAGGCTGAGAAAAATGTAATATTGCCAGAACTACTTAAGCCAACTGAGGACAAGGTTGCCTCAGATAAAGTTCGTGAGGAGCCTGTAGATAATGTAATTCCCAACGAAAATATTCAGAGTGTCATACATTCAATGTACTGCCAGTATAGATACATCATGACAGTATTGCAGGTAAGG
>NW_028234415.1:29723856-29728856 GCF_977035675.1 Penaeus japonicus | reverse complement strand
CCCCTCCCCTCCCCTCCCCCTGTTTAAGTAGTCATCGCGTCTCACTGATTCCACGTGTTTATCGTGAGAAGCTCAAGCCTGCGTCCTTGAATTTCGGCGTCTTCGTTCTAGCGAAATACAGGTCGTACAACTTCTCTGTATGGTATGATTACTTCGACAGTTTAATTATCTTCCTATTTTATATATAATTTTGTAAGTGCTTTATATTTATATCACTTCAATAATTTACTCTGAATTAGTATACTCAGCAAACACAAAAACACACTCGTCGAATAAAAGAGACGAACACGAATGAACAGACAGACAGACAGACAGGCAGACACCCACACCCACACAACCACACACCCACACACCCACACACACACACACACATAAACACACAAATACTCAAATACACAAATACACAAATACACACACATATATACAGTTATACACACACACACGCACACACACACACAAAGATGTAGAACGCAAACACACACATGCACACACAAACGTAAACTCACACGCGCGCGCGCGAGATAAGAGCAGACACGTGCTCTGCGTTACGTAGGTGTGCAGGTATAAATATCAGCTGTCACTTCCAACCCAAACGACGAGACTGTTCTCCCGTTCTCACCATGAAGATCACAGCTCTTCTCCTGCTCTTCATCGCCGGTATAGTGGTATTTCGCTTCAAAGACTCTAACTGGCAGTAAGGTTGGGCACCGAGTTCACTTAGAGGAGAAGGTATAAACAGCGCTGACGTTTGACTTTATCTTCTGAACGATTTATGCAAGTTCTCTCTGCTCGTTTCGGCTGCTGAGGAATGTGATTCGGATGGATCGCTATGAGGGTTCGAATAAGTTTTTCGGATAATCGAAACTGATCTTTGGTACCCTGCTACAATATTCAAGAGGATTTGTTTGAAAGTTTTGAAAGTGGAACATAAAAGAGGGAGATGTTTTCTACTTTATCGTTGACCTTTTGGTGCTTATGAGTGAGGAAGGACGCTACAATTCTTAGAAATGTATATGTTCATTCTGCTAGCATTTTGGAGTATATATATCAGTACAGGCAGATTTTTTCTGCATTTCATTGCTATCCATTTTCGTATTTTTATACTTTAAAATCCACCCAAGCTAGTAAACGCAGCGTGACTCAAACCTTAGCATTGCGTATTCAGTATTTTGATATTCAGTTGAGAGAACCGAATATTTTTTGAAACGCCTTGCTCGTCCGATGAGTCTTGGGATGTGACGGCTTTCTCAAACATGTCAATCGGTCTAAGGAATTTAATAATTCAAGTGTCTGGTAAAAGAACAGCAAATTCACTTTCTTTCTCTCACAAATCTTATTTACGGCGAATCAGAGAAGACTAGTTCTGTGGTTCATCTTTCGCTTATTTCCGCGTCAGCATGTGAACGCAAAACAGCGTAGACGCAGTATGCGCATGCGGAGTGGAGAGTCTGTAGCACACGAGGGAACATTGATCACTGATTGGGACACATTCCTAAGAGAGTTTTTATTTGTGGAAATGCCAGAATAGTCTATTGATTGCTGCCGTCACTGGAAAAATAGTTTATTTGATAGTCAAGCTGGTTCATAGTTAAGTGTAGAGAGAGAGAAAGGGGTACACACACACACACACACACACACACACACACACACACACACACATATATATATATATATATATATATATATATATATATATATATATATATATATATGTATGTATGTATGCATGTATGTATGTATGTATATGTGTATATTAGATAAATTAAATGAATCATATATATATATATATATATATATATATATATATATATATATATATATATATATATATATATATATATATATATATATATTAGTGACGGAGAGGGAGCGGGTAAACAGAGAAAGTTTTACTTGGGGCAAATGGAGAGAGAGCAACTGGTAAAATATACACAAATGTCAGCATCCACAAAGGCTAAGCTCATCTTTTGCGGATGTCATCGGCAGAGCGTGCCAGCCACTCCGAACCTTGTTTACAAATGGCTTGTATTAAAATAAGGCGGAATGTAAAGGACGATGACGTTTATCTTCTTTGGAATTAGTAGACAATCTTTGTGAATGTCCGTCCATCTTCGCAAAGTAATGGAGACTGGGAAGAATAAAAGTTAAAATAGAGACAGTAACATTAAATATATCAGCTATCAATATGCCTCTCGTCAACCTTGTCTTCGTATATTACAGTAACTAATGTTTTAAAGTTTAAAGTTTTAAGGTGAAGACGATTGAATATGATACAGTACACTTTCACATATAGTATAATTTCCTTATAATTTGTTATCCGTGCCCTTAAAACCAAGCAGTCGAATCAAATCAGTGTGAATCGAGTTTTTTATGAACTTCAATCACCATTCCATATGCCCTCAAAGCCTCTCTCAGCCTGCCACCCTCCCGGCTGCCTCTGACCCCCCTCCCGGCTGCCTCTGACCCCCTCCCGGCTGCCTCTGACCCCCTCCCGGCTGCCTCTGACCCCCTCCCGGCTGCCTCTGACCCCCTCCCGGCTGCCTCTGACCCCCTCCCGGCTGCCTCTGACCCCCCTCCCGGCTGCCTCTGACCCCCTCCCGGCTGCCTCTGACCCCCTCCCGGCTGCCTCTGACCCCCTCCCGGCTGCCTCTGACCCCCTCCCGGCTGCCTCTGACCCCCCCCCCTCCTCTCCCTCGGCAGGAGCGCTCGGCCAGTCGTGCGTCGGGCGATGCGGCGTGAATGACGGCGTGTCGGGCTGCCAGTGCAACTCGGTCTGCAGCAACTACGGGGATTGTTGCAGCGACTACAACGAGGTCTGTTTGTCTTGCAAGGGCCGCTGCGGAGAGGCGTACGTGCATTCCAAGCCGTGCCAGTGCAACAACGAGTGTGGCTCCCACGGCAATTGCTGTTCAGATTACGATGTGGAATGCGGAGGTGAGAGTCTGTGTACATGTATCTTGGGGTTTGTAAACACACATGAACAAATATATATAACCACAGGCGTGCACACACACACACACACACACACACACACACACACACACACACACACACACACACACACACACACACACACACACACACACACACACACACACACACACACACACACGCACGCACACACGGACACACACATGCCACACACACACACACACACACACGCTAACTTTCTCTGTCGCTCAGGAGGTTCCGGCGGCGGAGTGACAGACGCTGACCTGAAGGCGCTGACGGAGGAGCTCTACTCCCTGGACGTCAACAGCGTCGGCAGCCAGCTCGTCCTCAACCATCAGGGACAGGGATCCTCGGGGGAGCTCGCCCCTGAACCGTGAGTTTTCCGCCAACAGATGGCACCACCGGCTGCGTCAGACGCCATTCACTGCATGATGCTTGTGGAAATAGTATTGTGTAATGCGCTGACGATTACAATGGTAGACTTGGCAGTATTTGATGTTACCTGATGTTTTTTATTCAGATCTTCCTAGTAAAATGAAATAATAGTACAATAAAACAATTATGATACAATCGTCAGACTCTTCGCCTCGGTGCCTGAATCCGCCCTGCAAGGACCCACCATCAGCCTCCTCAGGCAGCTGCAGGACAACTACGTCCCTTCCGTGTCCACCTCCGAGGACGAGGACGCAGCAGAGATTGCAGAGCAGGAGGCCTTCCTCGACGCCATAATGGCAACGCAGGTCATGCAGCGAGCGGAAACTTTCCTCACCGAGAAAAGTTAGTAGGGTCACATTATTGATGAAAGGTTCTACTTCGGAAGGAAGTGGATTTTATTTCTGCCAGACTGCACTTTCCCCAAATCTTCGTAGGAAACAGACCCTCCTATCTCTTTTAGATGATTGCCTGGTACAATACAAGGGACAGTACAAAGTTCAAATACCTTTCAGGAAAGACGCTCAGATGACAACGATCCTCACAACAATTTGTCATAAAACGAAATTGATTTACAATAAAAACTGTAAAATGACGCAAACTTCAGTCTCATACGAGTATCAGAATAAAACATATTTTGGAAAAGATTTATAACATTCTCAGCATCATACGACCTATTATGTTTGCCCCCAAATAACATTTCCGAAGAAAGGAGAAGAGCTGACTGGCGTGCTCTCCCGCAGGTCTTCTGAGCGGCAGCCTTCGAGACAAGCTGAAGGAGATCTGGTTCATGATGTACTCGAGGGCAGGGAGCACGCTGGGGTCCTCTGGGTTCGAGCACGTCTTCGTCGGGGAGCTCAAGAGCGGGGCCGTGTCGGGCTTCCACAACTGGGTGTACTTCTACCACGAGGAACTGGAGGGCGACCTCAACTACATGGGATGGTCGAAGACAGTTGACCTTGGCGATAAGGTGAGTCTAAAACGATCACCTCTTGAACGTTATTGTAAGGTAGTAAGTCGACGTGATAAACACAAATGGTACGTATCTTTTCTGAAACGATGTGAATTGTTACTAGTTGATATATATGAAATGCAAACTTGGAATAAGTGATTGAATATTGAATAGCTTTCCATTATTCTTGATTCTTCATAATAAACAAAATCGTACCAGGGTTGCCTAACAAACAATAATTTCCGAACTCCTTCCAGGGAGAGATTGTCATGGACCACTTCGATTGGCTGAACACACCCAAGCCAAAAGGGTCGATGATGGTCGGAACCTCACCCGAGCTGGACATGGCCATGTTCACTGTGTGCTTCCTGGCTCGCCCTGATTCCAAGTGTCCCGTTCAGATGAACAACCACGAGTTCAGAGTCCAGACTTGGACTCTGAATTACAATGGCCATGTACTTGTTGGTAGCGCTTACCCTGATATATAAAAAGGCATTGTCGTCTGATTACCATTTTCTGATTTGATTTCCTCTTTCGTAGGCAGTTACTAGTATTCAGAAGGTTTGCCTTGAGCACAATATAATTTTATAGAAAGAGAAAATGAGAGAGGAAGGGAATAGTAAATGTGCGTGTGACTGACAAAGAGGAAGATGACACGGGACAG
>NW_028234415.1:29716356-29721356 GCF_977035675.1 Penaeus japonicus | reverse complement strand
CACGTTGGATACTTCAGCGACGCCATCTGGCAACCTGAACACCATGTCAAATGCCTCGGGAACCCCGTTGACTCCAAAGGCATCGGTGCAGCCTCCAAATGCTTTGCCTGCTGATGCGACTCCTCAGCAGTTTCGTGAAAGGAGACAGGACTGGTCAGACTATGCCACGATGGTGGATCTACAAAGTCTGCCACTGCCTAAGCAACTGATCCAGCTTCGGATGTGTCTGACGTCAGATATGCGACGTGTGCTGGAACACAAGTTGGATGTGTCTCCTGATTCCTCAATTCCTGTAGAGGATGTTTTAAATAAACTACAGTCCCATGTCAAGTGCACCAGCAACGAAGTGTTGCAATGGAAAGCATTCTCCGAAAGCAAGCAGGCAGAAGGTAAGACCTTCGATGACTTCTGGATACTTTTGAAGATACTATCCCAGGAGATAGACCTTTGCAAAGTTCGGAATGCAGTCTGCATTGATGAATGGATTAAACATGGTATATTGATGGGCATTCGTAATGCTGAGTTGACGCAAAAGCTCATCGGAATGGACTCATCTGCCACACTCCAGGATGTCTTGAATGCGTGTAGGGCACACGAATCTTCCAAGACTGCATCTTCTTCACTCAAGGACATAACTTCTGTTTGTGCCGTGTCGCAGTATAGGAAGAGTAAGAAGATAGCTCACCAGAGGAAAACAGGAAAGACACTTGCTTCCCATCATAGTAGTAAACCTTCTGAGAAGTCCTGTGAGCATTGTGGTCGCTATCCCGACCAGAAGCCCTGTCCAGCGATGACATCGACATGTCGTGCTTGCAACATTAAAAGCCATTGGGCTGGTACCATGAATTGTCCAGCCAGAAATGTCAAGTGCAAGGATTGTAATTTACAGGGACACTATGATAAGTGTTGCCCCAAGAAGAAGGTAAAGAAGTTAAAACCAAAGAAAGACCCAAGGAAAGACCAAAACCTGAATGTCATCAGTTCAGTGTCTCCTTCAACATTGTGTATTAGGAGCATTTCTGCTACAGTGCGATCCAGGCCTCATCCCTCACCTAAAATCTGCATCTCTGTCATACGAGATAACTCATCATCGGGTCACATTGATATTATACCTGATACAGGTGCGGATACTACAGTCATTCGGCTACAGCATCTCAGTACCCATGGCCTGACTGAGCAAGACCTGGAACCGCCCTCCATAGTGATGTACTATAATGCTGATGGATCATGTATGTCACCAGCAGTAGGTTCTTTCCGTGGAAGCATTACATATGGCAATAAGACGACTGATTGCTGGATCGATGTCCAAAGTTCGCTGACAATCCCTTTGATGTCATGGGTTGAGTGTAGAGACTTGGGGATCATTCCGGATTATTTCCCTAAACAAATCCCAGACAAGCAATCCGCCAACAGGGTACAGGTTTCAGGAAGAGGCATGAAGACCCCAGCATCCACACCAGTCCAGCCGTTGTCATTGCCTTTTAACAAGTCGGCGTCACCATCTGCTGCCGTATTGGTGCGAAAGGAGGACCTAAAGTCAGGGCCACTCAAGAAAATGTCGGGCCCTCCTATGAGGATCCACCTGAGGGAAGATGCCCAACCTTATGCAATACATACCCCTCAGTTAATTCCTCTTGCTTTTCAGGAAGCAGTGAAAACAGAGCTTGAGTCAATGGTCAGCCAGGGTATCATCACGCCAGTAGATGATGAAACATCAGCTTGGTGTCACCCGCTTGTTGCAGTTGCCAAGGCTAATGCTGGTGTTCGCATCACCACTGACCTCTCCAGGCTGAATTCACAAGTTTCCCACCCAGCCCACCCTTCACCAACACCATTTGCAGCAATTAGGAGTGTCAACCCCAAGTCCCATTTTTTTTACAACGATCGTCGCACTTTGTGGATATTGGCAGATCCCCTTCCATGAAGAAGACCAACATCTCACAACATTCATCACACCCTATGGTCGTTTCCGGTACTGTGGTCCAATGGGTTTCTCAGCGACAGGAGATGCATTCGGTCTACGAGGAGATAAGGCTCTTCAGGGAGTGACCAATTGTATCAAGGTTGTAGATGATATCCTCCTACATGATGAGGACTACCGTACCCATCTTCAACATGTTGATAAGGTATTGTCTAGGTACAGACAACATGGTATCATCTTGAACGCTGACAAGTTTGTATTGGCCACACCAGAAACAACATTTTGTGGTTACAGGCTCTCCAAGGATGGCATTGCAGCCGACCCTGAGAAAGTCTGTGCTATTGCAGAGGTCCCTACACCTGCCAACCTCACGGATCTTCGTGCATTTATGGGTCTGGTTAACCAGTTGGCCGAGTTTACACCAGACATCTCTACCACACCAGAGCAGCGCCCAAGAAGAACTTTTGTCTGGTCAGCTGGTCATATTAAAGTGTTTGTGAAGAAGTCAAGCTAGCTCTATCACGTCCGCCCATTCTTTCGACATTTGATCCAGCCCATCCCACCATCTTACAAACTGATGCATCTAGGTTGTATGGTCTTGGTTATGCATTGCTTCAAGACCACTGTGATGGTAGACTCAAACTCGTGCAGTGTGGCTCCCATTTCTTGACTGATACGGAGACACGCTATGCCACCATAGAGTTAGAGTTACAAGCTGTAGTCTGGGCTACGTCCAAATGCAAGTCAGATGATTGAGACATTTGCAATGAAACCTGCAGTTCTGTTAGTGGTGTGACGCTATGTGTGTACCCTGTGTCAATGAATAAGAGGATCTACATTTGGAGGATTTACGCAAAGCAGCTTCTGAGGATACCACATACAGAGAGCTACTCCATCATGTTAGATCAGGGTTCCCCAACAGCCGCTATGACCTGCAAAGCAGTCTGCGTCCATATTGGAAGATTCGAGATGACCTTTACTGTGACAGCAACTTGGTGTTATATGGTGCTCATATAGTTATCCCTACAGCCCTACGTCGTCGCATCCTGACACACCTGCATGACAGCCATTGTGGTTTTGAGGCCACAAAACGACGTGCCAGGCAAACTGTTTATTGGTCAGGCATTGATGCTGACATCCTCAACACTATTCATGCTTGTGAACCATGCCAGATTCTCTAGCCCAGCCAACAACAGGAACCATTAGCATCGGATGACAACCCAAATAGGCCATTTCTTTCAGTGTCAGCAGATTTCTTTTCTGTAGCTGGAAAACACTTTTTAGTGTACATTGACCGCTTCTCTAACTGGCCAGTGGTAGTTAAATATGGTACTGACACTACAGCTAGGACCACTATTCGTTTTTTCAGGCATCTGTTCCGCGACCTAGGCGTACCAGAACGTGTACATACCAACGGCAGACCTCAATTTACCAGTCAAGAATTTACAGCTTTCCTTGAGCGATGGGGAGTGCGCCATATCATGTCAACACCCCATCACCCACAATCAAATGGTCATGCTGAGTCAGCTGTGAAGAAGGTGAAATACTTAATCCTGAAAACGGCTCCGACTGGGAATATTGATAACGAAGCCTTTGACAGAGGTCTCTTAGAGTTACATAATACCCCTAACTTCATCGGACGTTCTCCTGCACAAATCCTCTTTGGACATTCACTCCGCTCTTGTGTACCAGTTCATGCAAAATCCTTCACTAAGAAATGGCAGTCTAGAGCTGAGAGTTGTGATTGTCGTGCCAATAAACATGCCAAGAATGTTGAGACCCGATACAACAAACACGCCAGAGCTCTTCCTACGCTGAAGATTGGAACTCAAGTCCATAACCCTACCTCAAAGCGTTGGGACAAAGTAGGTATCATCATGGGAATTGGTAAATCCCGTGACTACCACATCAAGATGTCAAGCTGTCATACCTTGTGGCGAAATCGTCGTTTCCTGCGTCCAGTATGTTTCCCGCCTAGTGAACCACCTGACGCAGATGACTTTGACACCCCATCTAAACCTCCAGAACCTCGGCGTTCTAAACGTATCAAGATGTCCGTTCAAGACTTACGCTAGTGAACGTGAAGGGAAGAGGAAGATGTGGGACATTATAGCGGTATAGTGTATAACACGAAATAGTGTCTGTATTACTTTATACCAATGAGGCAACGGTTAATGCCAAATATTGTGATATTAGTTGTATTATGATTTAATTTATCGCAGTGATATTATTTCCAGAGTTACTACATGTTACATAAAAGCACATTTATTATTATTTACATTGTTTGCAATATTTACATTTCGTTCTGTGTACAATATGTAGCATGTATTCTATATGTATGAGAATAATATTTCTGTTGTATGATACTTTATGTATACCTCGTGCATCTGGCAACAACCTCAGAGAGAGCAGAGAAGCGAACCGGCCAACGCCACAAGGAGACCGGACCCAATACCTACTTTAGTTTTAGCTCAGTGTTTAATTCTCCCGCAAGTTTAGAGGATTCACCAGAGATCATAACACCTATTTAGAGTTGTAGCAGTCCGCGGAATAAGAGTGAATACAATCATCTTTATTGGTTGGCTTTTTGAACAGGTGGCTATCATCCGGTTGGATCTTGGTGTCGAGGAAAGGTAGCTTCTGACACTCCTCTTCCTCTCTAGCGAACTGAAGCTTATCCTGGTCGGCATTGTTAAAGCCTTTATGAAACACACGCGCTCCAGGGGGTTACTAATGAATCTTCGAAAGGTTTACTATAGCGAGGTCAAGACCCCCCCAACCCCCGCCTTTTTATTGTAGCCTTGTTGCAATATCTCCGAGGCAGTTAGCAGACATCTTGGTAACACTATCAAAATTGCCAATACACCTGGTACAAGAAAGGTGATCTAATAGGAGACAAAACACAACATGGCGCCATATATTAAATACCGTGCAGCAGATGTGAAAAAGCGGACTGTGATGAAATAGGACGTGGTTGCAGCAACAGAATCTGAAGTAACAGGAAGTAAATCAACCTGATCCTTGAAGGAAAACATGAACTCCGCGTGGCTTCGGAAAGTTTCAAGTTATCCCAGTTTGT
>NW_028234415.1:29691356-29698856 GCF_977035675.1 Penaeus japonicus | reverse complement strand
ATTAGCTTATAGTTATTAATTTTTATTTCTTCATTTTTTATGTCTTCATTCAGATGAGTTTCTGTAAGAGCTATCATTGAATTATTGTTGATCTTTGCCATGTCCTCTAGATATGTAGGTTTTGTCTGGTTACTTTTTGGATATAATCCCTGTATATTTAGCTATATGAGAGTCTCGAATAAATTATTTATTTGCGTGTCTACATTACCTATTGTTGTTAGATAGTTGATGTCGTTTCCCCCTATTTTGGGGGAGCTGGACCTTCCCCCGGTGTAGCGGTGGGCGTTTCATCACCTGCCTCTGTTCGAATAGGTATGCTTCGCAGGACTGAATGTCCTTGTCTATTGCTGGTGATAAACCAGTGTTTTCCTGCTCCGTCTTTTTCTCTGTTTTGTCTTAGTTTATTTATCAATGTTTTTTGACTTTGCCTTTTTTTCATAGCTTAAGTCCGGTGATATCCATGCTTCTTTATATTCATCAATTTCCTTTAGTTTCATATTCTTTCCAATCAGTTTCCATTTCTGTTTTTCATTTTCTGATTTGACCTTAATTGGCCTTGGTCTCAAATCCTCCTTTAAAAATTTGCCATCTCTAAAGGCACTCTCAACTTTGATAATTTCATTGAGGTTCAATTTTGTTATAATATCATAAATCATTTTCATATCATTTGTTTTCCTGATTTCAGGATCATTTTCTTCTTTTTCTTCTAGATTGTATATAAAGAGCCTATTTGCTATGAATGTATCTTCATTTTTCTCCTCTGACTTTTCTTTTGTAGGTTGTTTTGGTTGCTTCTTTTTGTCGCCTACAACCTTCCAGTCAGCCTCATCATCTTTTCTTTCTTTTTTTTTTTTTTTTTTTTTTTTTTTTGTTCAGTGTTTGAAATATCATTTATAGAATATTCTTGGCCTGTTTATCTGATATTTGCTTTACTATTTCAGAAAACAGCTTTTTTTTTCTTCTTTCTGATTTACTTTACTTGGCTCACCTCTTGGATTTTCTTGTTTCTTCTTTGGTTTTACTTTTACATTTTTAGTGTGTTGTACAACCTTTTCTGTTTCCAATTCAGCAGTCTGAGTTACCTTTTTTTTCTTTAAATCTTTCTTTTTGCTCTTGTTTTAATTCATGAATTTCATCTTTCAATATTTGTATCTCCCTCAAGCATTGAATCTTGAAGTCTTTTAATTCTTCATACATTTTCTGAATTATGTTTTCTAGTGGGCATGCCCTTTCACACTTTTTGGGTGTTATGATTTTTTGGTCACCGATATGGCTCATTTCCTCTTTTCCAGATTGTCTGATACGGGTGCATATACATTTTCTGCCATTGTGTCCCTATTTTCCTGAATTCTAATTAGTTCTTTTTAAAAAAACTGGCTTCTGATATATCGTCACAACTTTGAATTTTTTCCATTTCAGTTTCAAGACTAGAATTACTTTTAGTATTGATGTCTCTGCACCAGCTGCAGTCTTTCTGTATATTTTCTTGATTATCTATTTTTAGTTCATTATTGATGCCTGTTAGGTAACCATCAATATTACTTATAATTTCTTTCCTGTTTTTCAAGTAAGTATTTTCACATTTGTGACATTTTTTCTATCACAGGTTTGGCATATAAATTGCTTTGTTTCATTGTATTTAAAACATTTTTTCAGTTATAGAGTTTCTATTACTTCTCCTTGGTTTCAACATGTAGTGTTTAAACCATTAGAGTTATTTAAGTCTGGTCAAGGTCACCTTGGAAGCAGCTGGGCCACGCTGAACCGCTGACCCAGCGTTTTGACCTCCCCTCTCTCCTTGATGCCGCTTCTTTTCCTTCCAGTTGTTTTTTGTTCTAATTTGTTTTCTATTTTGTCTTTCCTATTTTCTTCTAGATCATTCAGTGCTTTGTACACTTCACTAATCTCTGTTCATTTCCCCCCAGCCTCGTGGCAGGCGGGGATGAGAAATTAAGGAGTTTTTCAGAGCAACAGTTCAGCACGTCTACACTGTTCAGCTGCTACTATATATATATATATATATATATATATATATATATATATATATATATATATATATATGTGTGTGTGTGTGTGTGTGTGTGTGTGTGTGTGTGTGTATACATATACATATGTATATATATATATATATATGTATATATATATATATATATATATATATATATATATATATATATATATATATATGTATATATACATAAATATATATATATATATATTTATATATACTGTATATGTGTGTGTGTGTGTGTTTCGATTTCGTAGACTTTAAGCATAGCATATGCAAACCAAATATGAGATAATTGTTAGAGAAGAGTTGGATGTCCGGATTAACCCACTCAGACGGGGATATATTTGCTTGACTGGTGCGGCACCCTATTGGGAACAGTTAGATCTGTGTTTACGAGTGCGAGTGCCACGTCACAATGCAGCCATACTGGCACAGGGGGACATTTTTGGCGCTGCATATGACCTGGATCACCTTTTGGCATCTTACTGTGTGTCGTCATTCTCCGTGAGTGGGCACCCTTCAAGATTGTCTTTCCCGCTATGTTTGGGATTATAAACTTATCCTATTTAGGTGAATGATACGGCAATCATCAATCACTACATAGATATATATTGAAAGCGTTGCTAAGTGACCAGGCGCCAATGAATGTGAACTTCATTGAACCATCACATAACAAAGCTAACGGTAAGGACATAGAAGAGAATGCGACTGCAAAAAAAGTAAAAGAACGATGTTGCCGTGTTAGGATGCGTGAACGAGAAATGCTGTTTTCATGGTCGGAATGCAATCAGAGCGAGCGATAGAAAGGCTAGAAAGACTAATGAAAACATTCGATAAAGCAAAGCAGGAAAAGCTAGAAAGGTTAGGCAAGACCGATATACACGGCAGATATACACGAATAATTCGTAATTTATATCGTGAACAAATTACTTGTCTGCAATTAGACAACGAGATGAGCGAGGAAATAGAAATGGCAGAGCGACGAGGATGTGTTTTCTCGTTTGATTTATTGTTCTTTTACAAACGAAATTATTCTAAAACAGGATTTGCCATCTGTTTAAAAAAATATTAATATTAAATGTTATGTGGGTGGCAGCTTCAGAAGAACATGCAAGCAAAAAAAAAGGGGGGCCAGGTATCAAATGTGAAAAGAGTAGAAGTGCTAACCCGAACTGCGAATTATAAAATCCATTGCAGAGAAATGA
The DNA here is from genome assembly GCF_977035675.1 of Penaeus japonicus. NCBI lineage: Eukaryota > Metazoa > Arthropoda > Malacostraca > Decapoda > Penaeidae > Penaeus > Penaeus japonicus. The sequence goes on along the minus strand of NW_028234415.1, from coordinate 29,695,640 downwards.
AGTGGTCTCTGTTGTTGTAGCAAGTCTGAACTCATTTATTTAGAATAATTATTTTGTTAACGCGCTCGACAGAACTGGTTCAGAGGTCATGCGCTGGAGCAATGAATTACAAATAACAAATTGATAACATGAAAATTGAACAGATAAAGTAATTCGGCTGTCCGGGATGCATGTCAACAAAGGTCGGGTGCGTGACACAGAAATCCGTATATAACAAGCATAAGAATAGCGAAGATGATTTTCAGAAGTTGAGTAGGACACTGAAAGCATTAGAGGATAAATGAAACGACTAAGAATTTTAAGGATATAATGGAAAGAAATACACATACGTTACAAATGAAGAGAATAGGAAATGTAATTAAAAAAACCTTGCCAACAATTAAAATCGGATCGAATATTAAAAGGCAGAGGCAGGCCACGGATAACACAGCTGACGAGTTTCACCACATGGACGGCAGTGCGTGTAACAGAAAAACAGAGAGGGAAGGTGAGGGAGCAAGAATTGTTGAAGCAAACAAAAGAGAGGAAACTCTAGAAAAGACGTGGACGTGAACGTGTGTGTGTGAGTGTGTGTGTGTGTGTGTGTGTGTGTGTGTGTGTCTGTGTGTGTGTGCATGTGAGGAGGATATGTGGATGGGTGCATGTTTGCATGAATATGTATCTATTCCTACCTCTCCATATAAATACAAATATGAATCTATCTAGCTGTGATAGCACTATATATTTCCTCGTGTGTGTATTGTTCAAAGGTCTTACTCTGCTTTCGTCTCTGTTTCTTTCCCGGCCTCCATTCCTCTCACGCGCACCATATATCAGACTTTGGCTCGGTCGCCACGCCTCTGCCGCTGGCTCAGAGGGAGTCTTGCTCTGGCTCCCTTGTAAACGGACGAACGATCGCCAGTATTTCACTGGGGTCGGCATGGCAGACGGAGGGTGGATTAGAACATGCACTTGGAACAGTGAGACTATTCGAATATCACTAAAATATATATTAGAGTGTTCGCCTGGTGGTATATATAAGCACATAAACCCATATCCATAAATTAAGTACAAACAAAGAAGCAGGAAAAAAAACGCACGCACGTACACATACATACAAACACTTTCAACAATACAAATACACACAAACAAACACAGATACCTTGAAATACACAGACTTCATACTCCCCGTCCTGCTAGCCCCTCCTCCTTCATCAGCTGCCCCCTCCCCCCTCCCCCTTATCCCCACCCTACCCGCTGGAATCCTCAAGGGCGAAGTAACACTCGAAGCCCTTTGTGATCGCCTCGTTTCCGCGCCCACATAAACATGTTCGGGAAGGAGCGTCTCCGGGTCCGAATTCGAAGACCAATAAAAGGAACATAGAAAGATTGATGGTTAGGCTTCGGTCCTTCGATCCATCTTTAACCCTTTCCCTCCCACCCTCCCCCTCACCCCTCACCCCCCCCCCACACACACACCCACACCCACTCCCTCCCCATCGCCCCCATCTCTCTTATTCGCTCACGACTTAACCCCCCTTCCCCTCCCCTTCCCCTCCCCTCCCCTCCCCCTTTACCTCCATTTCCTGTAACCCGCCCACCCCTTTCTCGTCCTTCGGAGGCTGGTGGCGTTTCGGCGGCTTAGAAGCAGATCCGGGTTGATCTATAAATCGAGAGGGAGAGAAAGAGTGAAAGAGGGGTAGAGGGAGAGTGAGAGAGGAGGCGGAGGGAAAGAGGGAGACGGGTGGAAGGAGAGAGAGATAGGGGGTGTGGAAGAAGGTGTGAGATATAAAGAGAGAAAGATAGGTAGATATATAGAGAGAGGAAGAGAGGAAAAGGGGGGGAGAGAAAAAGATAGACGGGCAGAGAGAGAGAGAGAGAGAGAGAGAGAGAGAGAGAGAGGTAGGCGGGGGTTGGAAAGAAAAAGAGAAGAAGGAGAAGGAAGGAAGAGAGTTAGAGAGAGAGGAGCGGATTCAGGGAAAGGAGATGAAAGAGAAAAAACAGAAAGAGAGAGAGATTGGGATGGAGGGAGAGAATCCAGTGAAGGAAACAGAACTAGGAGAATGGAAGAAAAAGGAAGAACAAGAACAAAAAAGAGGGGTAGAAAGACAGATTAATGAAAATAGGGGGAGAGAGACAGATAACAGACAGACTGTGAAAATGAAATAATAGAGAAAAAAGGATGGATAAAAAGAGACTGGGGTGGGGAGAAAGAGAAAGAGGGAAGGGGAAGGAGTAAACTTAAGTGTATGAAAGTGAGAGAGAGAAATCGAGTACTGGAACCGGAGAGAGAAAGTGAAAGAGAGAGAGAGAGAGAGAGACAGAGAAAGAGAGAGAGAAAGATAATGATAATAATAACAATCATCATATCCAAATTACAATGAGAAAGAAAGCGAACCAGAAAAAGAGAGAGAGAGAGAGAGTGAGTGAGAGAGAGAGAGAGAGATAGTGATAATAACAATCAGCATATCCAAATTACAATGAGAGAGAAAGAGAACCAGAAAAGAGAGAGAGAGAGAGAGAGATAGTGATAATAACAATCATCATATCCAAATTACAATGAGAGTGAAAGAGAGCCAGAAAAAGAGAAAGAGAACCAGAGAGAGAGAGAAAGATAATGATAATAATAACAATCATCATATCCAAATTACAATGAGAGTGAAAGAGAACCAGAAAGAGAGAGAGAGAGAGAGAGAGAGAGAGAGGGGGAGGGAGAGAGAGAGAGAGAGAGAGAGAGAGAGAGAGAGAGAGAGAGAGAGAGAGAGAGAGAGAGAGAGAGAGAGAGAGAATGATGATAACAATCAGCATATCCAAATTACAATGAGAGAGAAAGAGAACCAGAAAAGAGAGAGAGAGAGAACCAGAGAGAGAGAGAGAGAGAGAGAGAGAGAGAGAGAGAGAGAGAGAGAGAGAGAGAGAGAGAGAGAGAGAGAGAGAGAGAGAGAGAGAGAAAGACAGTCCATTGCCACACCAAAGATACAATAAAGATAATCGAATTCCAACTGAATACCTCTTGGCTTGTTTAAAGAACCGAAACCTCTTTGAGGAAGGGTTTTCGTCCGGAGAAAATTTGATTAAACGGGTCAATCTCCGGCAATCTCCGGATAATCGAATCGGTTGTCCAAATCATCCGGGTATTTTTTTTTTTTTTTTTTTTATAGATTGTTCTTCTATGGGACGCCATATATTAGGTTATCGTTGTTGTTGTTGTTATTGTTTGTTGTCTGTCTGATTGATGTGTTCGGATATTAGGAATCAGAGAAGTATAAGATAAATAATCTTTTAATGGACACTATTGGATTTACCTTTTTGTGTCAATTTGATATTCAATGATAATCATATTTTCTTTTAGTCTCTCTCTCTCTATCTATCTATCAATCTATCTGTCTATCTGTCTACCTATCAATCTATCTATCTATCTAACTATCTACCTATCAATCAAACTATCTACCTATCAATCAATCTATCTATCTATCTTTCTTTCTTTTTTTCTCTCTAGCTCCAGCTCTCGGTGTCCGTACGCATTCACTTACACACAAATGCACACACAACACACACACACACTTACACACACACAGAGCGAGAGAGAGAGAGAGAGAGAGAGAGAGAGAGAGAGAGAGAGAGAGAGAGAGAGAGAGAGAGAGAGAGAGAGAGAGAGAGAGAGAGAGAGAGACACGAAAGCAGGACGAAGAAAGTCTATACGTTTCGAACAGAATACTAATAAGATCATATAAGTATTTAGGAATCTATAAATACATAAAGGAAAAAAAAAACATAAGAAAAGAGAAAAATACATTAGGAATTTCCGAACACATTCTTAGCATAAAGAGGATTCCATGGCTCCATTCGAAGCGATTTCGGATCTTGAATCTTGAGCCTTCGATTCTGCAGAAAACGGCGCTACAAAAGCTTTCCGTTTATAGCTTTTGTCATTAATTTTCTTTTTCATTTTCCTTTTCGCTCTTTTTCTCAACCGCATCTTCAATCTCTTCCCCCATCTCTTTATCATTTGGATTTCTCTCTCTCTCTCTCTCTCTCTCTGTCTTTCTCTCTCTGTCTGTCTCTCTCTATCTCTCTCTATCTCTTTTACTCTCTCTCTCTCTCTCTCTCTCTCTCTCTCTCTCTCTCTCTCTCTCTCTCTCTCTCTCTCTCTCTCTCTTTCTCTCTTTCTCTCTTTCTCTCTTTCTCTCTCTCTCTCTCATTTTCTCTTCCTCTATCCTCTATCCTCTATCCTCATCCTCTTCCTTTCCCTCTCCCTCTCCCTCTCCCATCCTCCCTCCATCTCTCCCTCCTATCCCCCCTCAT
>NW_028234415.1:29681356-29683856 GCF_977035675.1 Penaeus japonicus | reverse complement strand
GGTGGGAAAGAAGTGGTAGAAAACTTCGAACATGAGGTTTTGCAGAACTGGCTGACCCTGAAAAAGGCTCAAGGTAACACAACAGCACGGAACAGAAAAAAGGGAAGAAAGAAGAAGGTATGAAAGGCGAAGATCAGAGGAAGCAAGAGCCAGGCGAGCATAACCTCGAGCAACAACGTTTCAAATGATGCTGATATCAGAAAAAATGCGGGAGTGGAAAGGAATGAAAAAAATGTTACAAAATGTTACGACTGAAAAAAGAGACAAAAAGACCAAACCCACAACAACCCACAGAAGACAAAAATAGACAAGTAAAGGAGGTCCAAGCATTGCAAAGCTGAGCCACTTATTATAATTTAATCATGCCCATTGCCATGTACGGCTGCGAGTCGTGGACTTGGAAGAACTTGGGAAAAAAAAAATATTTACATTTGAGCTGAAATACTATCGAAGAATTCATGGCATAACTTGAAAAAAAAAGAAAATCACAAACCAAGAAGTCATCAAAAGGATAAAAAGACTGGTCGAGGACTAAGAGCCATTACTAGAGGTGGCACGCAGGAGGAAACTCCAATGGCTTGGCCACACGACGAGATCATCTAGCACACTAACCCCTACTGTAATGCATGGAGTGGCTGAAGGAAGAAGAGCAAGAGGAAAACCCAAAAGAGTATGGATAGATGACCTTAAGGACTGGACCGGAAGGAGCGTGGAATCTTGTTTGAGAGAGGATGAAGATCGAGAAGCGTGGAAGAAAACGGGGCTCAAATCTCGATGGCCTCAACGGCGTGAGCTACGGGAATGACATGACATGACATTAGTAGTAACAGTTATAATGATAATGATAACAGCCATAATAATATTGGTGATAGTAGTAATGATAATGTTGATATTGATGGTAATGATGTTAATGATAATGATGATAACATTCCTGATAATGATAATGTTAATAATCATGATAATGGTGGTATTGGTAATGATGGCAATAGTTTAGATAATGATGATAGTAACAATGATAATGATGAAAATGATGATGATACAAATAATGATAATGATACTGATGATAACAACAATAACAATAATGATAGCATGATATTTATGATAACAATGTTAATGAATATTGTTATCATTATTATTATCATCATTATTATTATTATCATCATTATTATTATTATCATTATTATTATCATCATTACTATCACTATAGCAATTATGAGGATAATAACAATAACAATGAGGAATCACAAAAACACAAACACAGTAACGTGCACATAACAGAATTAATAAAACACTGCCACAAATTGAAAGGAAAAACAGCGAGTTTTTCCTTTCAATTTGTGGCAGTGTTTTATTAATAACAGTGAGGTTAGCAAAGATAATACTGATGATAGCATTAATGGTGGTTAGAATATGAATTACTATAAAAGTGATAATGGCAATGGTATTGATAACAATAATAGAAAGAAAAACAATAATAGCAAATACGATGATAATAATGACAATTATAATAATGATAGTAATGGTACTAGTGAAGAAGATAATGTTAATGATGATAATTATTATAATTGTTGTTATTGTTATCATGTCAAGCATAATATAATGCCAGTTAACAAGACAGCAATGCGATAGAAAGGTGAATGTTGATAATAACATGCTAACAATAACACGAACACCAGCAACAAGTGACAATGCAATGTATTGAATCAATTTGCTTTCCGCTTTTTATCATTCGAAAATGTCAATTCTAACTTGACAGACCTAACCGGCATAGCGAGTCCATGGATGTGTGTGTGACAAATCATATCAAACTGTCACGGAACAATGACCCAAGTTTTTAAAATGATAATGATTGATGATATCGACAGTTGCAATTTCTATGGTGCAGGTACGTCGTTTACATGTGCGGTCGTGCTGTACTGCATCCGAATGCCGTATTCCAGAAATTTCGCACTAACGAATTTTGAAAGCTTGGAGTGAATATTTATAGTTGAACGGACTTTGCTAACGTTTTTTTTTTTTTTTTTCTAAATACCTAAACATATTCCCGATTTGATATTCCTTTGGTGATAAGGTATACATATGAAATTTATAACACTTTTATTTATAATCTATATGTGTATATAAATGACTGGTAGGATATACTTGCCAGCTCATCCCCACAGGGTTGAAACAGGCTACTTTGCAATCCATTTATATTGAAAATTCCAATGACAGCAGCTATTTATTTCTAAGCAACGAAAATGGCTGCCGTCTTGTTTTGAGATACTGATACTTCTATTTACAAAAAGATTCCTTTTTTTTTAATTATTTACGAACGATGTTCTTTACTCTGAAGAGAAAAAAACACATACAATAGCCGTCTTATTTTGAGATACTGATTCTTCTATTTCCAAAAAGATTCCCTTTTTTATTGTTTACGAACGATGTTCTCTTCTCTGCTTTAACAACACGAGGTCATCCAGAGTGATAAAGAAAGTGAGAAAAAAACACGTACAATAGA
>NW_028234415.1:29648856-29651356 GCF_977035675.1 Penaeus japonicus | reverse complement strand
TTGTCGCGTTAGTTTCAGCGTTCACCAACTTCCACCTTTCGCCAGCCTTGTCCCACAGAATCACTTTGTTGGTAAATCCGCGGAATAAAGGACGTCCATTCACGTATCCTGCTAGACGAAACTGCACTTCGAGTGGGTCATCGAAGCACAGGCCTCGAAGGCGCAAGCTCCTCAGGCGATCGAGCCGACACGCTGTGCACCTTTTCAAGACGCATTCCTGATAGTCCCAGAATCCGTCAGTCTTCAAGGCAGCGCAGTTTAGAACGGGGCTTCCACCTGCGCCTCCGTCAGGAAAATTGGTGTAGGTTACCTCTTGATTGGAATGCGATTCCCTCCAAATGCCTTCCTCTTGAGAGTCGGTGATCCCCAGCCACGCCTTCCAATGCCCCGTTGCGTCACAGATGTCCTTGAAGGGCAATAGTTCACCGAGAAGGATCTGGTTTTCACGGGAAGACGTTGGGACAGCGATTGTGGCGTTCAGGCGTTGGCACAGCATGATGGAAGTGTTAAGGTTGACCTCCTCAGGCAACACGATGAACTCTGCTTTGGTTCTGAAATCATTTCAAGGACACAACTTTATAGAAGATAAGTAAATACATAATTAATTCTGACTGTCTTGATCGCAGTCTTTCCCCAAACTGCGATAGCAATAAGGGAGGTAGACTAATACCTGCACATATCCCCGACGTTCACAGTCTGAACCTGGACGCCAAACTCCTCGAACTTCGCCGAATCCGAACTGAAGACGTTCCCCCTCGCAGGGTCTTTGCACGTCGCAGCTCGGTGGACCTCAGAGTCTGTCAGCGGCCGGTCCCAAATGGAGAACTGTGCCATGTCACCCTGCAATATCTGAGGGAGATAGTGCAGATAAATAAATAGATATACATAGATATAAATACACACATACAGATATATAGATAAGCATCTATTTTTATTTTTTTCCCTGTGGACGCAGACTCTTACCTGCGTCCTGTCGAACCCTCCGCCAAGAGAGTCCTGCTCCTGGCCGATGACTAGGCTCCCATTCATAGAAAACGGCAGGTAGCCGTTAAGGAGGCCGGCGAACACGCGCTGAAGGAGGGAGCTTCCTTTAGTCGTTGAAACCCAAAGCTGCGTTTCACTTAAATAAATATACATATGCAAGAAAGGGTTTACAAACAGTTACCAGCCTGATAGTGTGTGACTGAGCGTCAGGCCAGACGTAGATGTTTTAATTGACGTCATATCTTAAAGGATGTGTGTGTGTGTGTGTGTGTGTGTGTGTGTGTGTGTGTGTGTGTGTGTGCGTGTGTGTGTGTGTGTGTGTGTGTGTGTGTGTGTGTGTGTGTGTGTGCGTGCGTGTGCGTGGGCGCATGTGTGTGTTTGTGTGTGTGTTGAACAAACACTGTCCGCCTCCTCAACCAGCGCAAAATCAAAACATAGATCCATCCAACCACCTGTCCTCTTCTTACCACTCCTTGCAGTGAGCGACACTCACCTCGCCCTGCCAATACAGAGAGTAGGAATCTGGCTGGAATACATGACAGACGTGGAACCATAGGTCAGGGGTCACGTGCCAGGGAGGGATGCCATGCAGGGGTCCCTGAGGCAGCCACGTGAGGAAACTCTTATCCCGGTGACCTTTTACACCGCGAGGTCAAACAAGGAAGGTGATTTTAGGCGTTATTATCTTTTTTTTTTTTCATTCTTACAATTATCACCATATTTATTGTTGATATCACTATCATAATCACAATTTTTATTAGTAACATTATCATCACTATCATTGTTATGATCATTATCACAATCCTTATAATTATCATCATTATCAAAACAATAGACACATCTCATCATCATGACCAACCTTATCCAAATTATCTTTAGCGTCAACATAACCATCGCAATCATCAGCAATGATAACAATTTCTACTTCATTAACAACAGCTAATTACCAGCAGACAGATCAGAGACAGATTGCCAATTAGCGCAAAGTTAATTAGAAGCTATATTTCTAATCAGAAGTGGATTATTAGGATTCAACTCACCCACCATCAGCTGATCCAGACCGTCATTCCCGATTACGTAAGATAAGTGGACATTTGCAGGGACGAAATTCTCGAATCTGGAATGAGATGTTGATATTTTACATCATTGCCATCACTAGCATCACTAGGATTGCTGTCGACATGAACGCTATGATCAACATCATTTTCATATCGTTATCCTTAGTATCGTTCTAATTAGGATCAAAAATGTTTATCATAAATAATTAACGATATTAGACACGTTAAATTTCAGCCAGTCATGAGTCAGTCATCAATCTTATTGTTATCATTGTTTTTATTAGTAGTAGTGGCAGTAAAATCATTATGATTACTATTATCATCCATATCATTATCATTAACCTCATCATTATCATCACCATCACCATCGTCTCCATCAAATTGTCATCATCACTATTATTATCATAATCATCGTTGTCATCATTATTATCATTACCATCATCATCATTATCATTATA
>NW_028234415.1:29631356-29633856 GCF_977035675.1 Penaeus japonicus | reverse complement strand
TTGTTTCAATTATATCAGACTCTAGAAAAACGAGAAACACAACTAGAGACATCAAAAGGATGACAAATTTCATAGTACATACCATGATCGACCAGTGTTTGAATAACAATAATATAGTGTTTGTTACAACAACGACAGACACTCCCGTTACTGATTGGTCCCCACCAAAGAAAACAGGCATTTCTACGCCATTTGTGAAACTATTCCTTAATAAGAAACACCAAGATACACAAACCCAGCCTGAACCTTCCTTCAGCAGTCAAAATCTTATTGAAAATAAAATAGACTTGCTGATCGGAATGTTCTCCGAACAACAAAATGCACTGAACAGTGTGATTAAGCAAGGTGTGCCCCCCAGACGCAGGAATGCGGAGAGGAGGCATCCGTCACAACAACCCCCTCCCATCACTCAACATCCGATCTCCCAACCCCCACCCATGACCAGTCTACATATGAACCTTTCCCCTCTACATCCACTCCTCCTACCAGAATGTCCTCTACCTCCATGCCACAAGATAAGCACACACAAAACCACTCCTCTCCTACTTCTTCCTTGGCTGTATCCATAACCAATGCCTCCCCTAGCTCTCCCCCACCACCTCCACCCTCCCCTTACACTCCATCCCCCCCATCCGTACCCACACTGAGCAAGCAGACTCGCGACCTTGCTGACACGCTGGCCGCCTCCCGCAAGCGTTTGCCCAGGAACAACGCCGAGACATCAACAACTATTATGAAAAACGAAGCCTCTACACAAGTAACACCCAGAAGAAGCTACATTAGAAATAGTTAAAGGAAGAATAAGCAAAAACCTCCTCCACCCAACCGCAACTGGGAAGATGCAACACACCACCACGTGCCTGGAGTTCCTGCCCCCTCTATAACCCTCCTACTACACAAGCACCACCGCTCGTCATCAACAACTACGTAGAACGAGCGGAAACACATCAAACTCATCAGCAAGACGAGGAAGGTTTCGTCACCGTTACCTCGAGAAAACAAAAAAGAAAAACAAGGGAGGAACGCAATACACCAAAACCCCTACAAGGTGCCGACCGTCCCAAGGTAGTAAATTTATATATCACTAGCTGTCATCCGGATACAAACGAAGAAGATATTGAAGACTTCCTCATTAGTAATTTTGACAACATATCAAATGTCAAAGCCTTCAAAACTAAGATGATACATGAATATTATTCAAACTTCATTTCACTTCAAGTGTTCCCTGATAACGTAAAGGTTTTCTTTAACAGAAACAAGTATAAAACCGAACAAAATGTCTGACGCCGCAAATGGGTCAGCAGATCCGGTGGTCAGACCACAAACAAACATGTTTAAAATAGACTATGTCAATGCTCAGTCTCTTCTGGGTCACTCAGATGAAATCGAAATCACCAAGAAATACCAAACAATTTCATCAACATTCCAAATTTTCAAGTTTATAAATGTGATGCAGGTCGAGGAGGCGGAGTTTGCATATATGTACGAGATACCCTTAAATCTAACAAGATCTCCTCTACAACTGTAAATAAGACAGCGGTAGAGGACATCTGGGTAACCGTACAAAGCAGTATGTATCTTTCCTTCCTTATCGGCGCCATCTATAGACACCCTCATGCCACCATTGAGGCATTCGGTTATTTTGAAAATTTATTTAAAGAAATGTCAATGAAAAGGAAACCACTTTTTATTTTAGGTAACTTAAATGGCGATCTAAATAAGTCAAATGCAAAGTTAAATGGAATTATTAAGAAGAATAAATTAAAGCGACTCATAAACAAGCCTACAAGGCTTACAGAAAATACCTCATCCATATTAGATGTCATAATAACAAACAAATCCGATATCATCCTACATACAGACGCTATCCCATGCCAAACTGCTGATCATGAACTTTTGACCATGCCTGGTAAACACACTAGTACCTAAGAAGAAACATCACACAGACATTTGCATAAATTCCAGAAACAATATAGAAGATTTAAATTACTTCTTTGCAGAAGTCGGCAGACTCACCTATGTACAGACAACCACCTCCACATTTCCACAAAATACAACGGGAATAAGGCTCACTGCAAATACTTTCAGACCACAACCAGTAGAAATAGAAATAACAATACTAACAATAAAACACTTACAAGAAACAAACTCCGTAGGAGCGGATGGTATCGCCCATCGATTCATAAAGGATGGTCTACCTGTAATTGCGTACTATCTGACAGTTATTATAAATACATCTATAGTCGCCGGTACTTATCCATCACTCTGGAAACATGGCATCATTACATCTATTTTCAACTCAGGAGATAGAGGTGAGATAAACTATTATCGCCCAATTACTCTACTCCCAGAAATGTCGAAAGTTCTTGAGACAATAGTAGCAAATCAATTATCAGCATTCCTGGAAGCAAACAACCTTCTATCTAACACGCAACATGGATTTAGAAATAAGCTATCAACCGAAACAGCATTACTGAAAATCACAAATGAAATCTATAGC
>NW_028234415.1:29623856-29626356 GCF_977035675.1 Penaeus japonicus | reverse complement strand
ATTCTGTTGGTTTTAGCAACTGCAGGTCGTCGGTAGAACGGTTTTTACGGAAACCATACTGTCGAGTTGACAACAGATGATTTTGGTTAAAATGGTCTGTTAGACGATAAGCTGGTGATTGTCAATACACGATTTGTCTCTTTTAAAAGAGGGGCGACATTAATTTGTTTCCAAAATCGTGGACACTTGTTTGAGCTTAAACAAGAGTTAAAATTGTAACAAGATGATGCAATAACTCTTGTGACTAAAACCATCAGAACCTTTTGTTTACTGGTGTCTTCATTGCACAGAAGCCTCGCCACCTCTTATGCACTGGTTTAAGATTGCAAACCTTTTCACTGCATATCATCATAGGCAGTCTGAGTAGACTCCCATAAGTTCAACGGGTGGAGCTCTTCGTAGGATAGTTCTTGTTGACAAATTGGTGAGTTAACTCCCAACATTGGTGTAGAAGGATTCATTACTCTCTCTCTCTCTCTTTTCTCTCAACCTTTCTCTTTCCCTCTCTATCTATCTCTCTTTCCTTCTATCTCTCTCCCCCATCCTCTTTCTCTTTCTCTCTCTCTCTCTATCTCTATCTCTCTCTCTATCGCACTATCTCTCTTTCCCACATCTCTCACTCTCTATCTCTTGTCCTCTATATCTCTTTCTCTCTCCCTCTCTCGGATTTATCATCCCATTACCTAGACAGTTCCATTTTCGAGGCAATTTCAAAATCACTTTCAGAATCCACGTCTCGCACTTTGTCTATTTTTAACAAGATTCACTTCCGGAAGAGAATAAAAGGGAATCGAATGCATGCGAACTCAAGATTTAATCTCAGATGTAAAGGGCATATAGATTCCGTCATGCATAGATTATGTGCAGTTTAACATCTGTGCTGGATGTCTCCAAAGGGGATTGGGACGTCCCGTTTCGCCAATCCTTTCCTTGTTGAGGGTCCAGAAGGAGGCCAGTAACAGCTTTTCAGTGTTGGGGCATTTTATCACTTTAGCTAAAGCGTGTGATCATTTTTTTTTTTTTTTTGTCTTTAATTGTATTTGTTTCGTTATCCTTTTTCTTTTAATTTATATATTATATACACACATACATACACACACACACAAACACACACACATACACACACACACACACACACAAACACACGCACACACATTATATATATATATATATATATATAATATATATATATATATATATATATATATATATATATTATATATATATATATAATATAATATATATATATATATATATATATATATATATATATATATATATATATATATATATATATATAAATATATATATATATATATATATATATATATATATATATATATATATATAATATTTATATATATATATACATACACATATATATATAATATATATATATATATATATAATATATATATATAATATATATATAATAATATGTACATAAATTAGGTATATATATATATTATATATATAATTATATATATATACATACATACATACATATATATATATATATATATATATATATATATATATATATAATATATATATATATATATATATATATATATATATATATATATATATATATATATTATATATATATATATGTATGTATGTATGTATATATATATATATATATATATATATATATATATATATATATATATATGCACAAACACATATATACACACATGCATTTACCACCACACATAGAAAGATAGACAGAGAGATGTCTTCTAAAAGTCACTTACCTTTATCTTTCCTTCCATAAGTGCATCACTCTGTTCGCAAATCTCTCCCTCAATAATGCACTTCTGAATATCTGCCTTTTCTCTTTGACAGAAATATATGCATTTCATTTGCAACTTGTGTACATGACGCATCAAAAGGCAGAATATACTAACTGAATAAACAATACATCCACCGAGCAGTAAGAAAGAGACATCGGCAAAAGATTTTTTTTTTCAAAAACGATTTCCGGAAACTCTAATTAATCGCAAGCTTCAAACAACAACTTGTAAAGACTATTTCATCAACCATATTCACTCGCCGGCAACTCATCGACAGTATCAAGCCCCGCCCATCCATCCCCATTGCCCTGGGATGACCCCGCCTCCCTTAGCGTTCCGGTGAAGCAAAATCTCAATGAAATGATTTGAATGAACTCTCCCCCCCCACCCCCATTCAGCCCTACTCCCCCCCCCCCCAATCCATTCCCGTCCCTCCCTCCCTCTTTCCTCTCAGTTCTCCTCTCTATGTATCTCCCTTCCCTTCTTTTTTCCCCTCTCCCTTACATCTCTTATCCATCCTCTCTCGTCCTCTCCTTCCCTACGTCCCTCCCTGATTTTTTTTTTCTCCTTCCGTCCCCCCATTCCACCCTCTCTTCATTCCTACATACCTCCCTTCCTTCCCTCCCTACCTACAACGCCTCTTCTCTCCCTCCATCCAACCTCCCTTATCTCCTACCCTTCCTCCTCCCTCCCTCCATTCCTCC
>NW_028234415.1:29596356-29598856 GCF_977035675.1 Penaeus japonicus | reverse complement strand
AGATTTCATTTTAAATCTTACTGATATTCTAAAATTATATTACCATCATCCTAATCACCATTACTTGTTTTCATGATTACCATTAATATGATCATAGTTTAAAAAGTTTCTTATCAGGATAAGAAAGTATACACATAACAAAGATATAAAAAAGACTATTTCGAGTAACAAGTGAAAAAAAACGTCCTTTAAGCGCAGTTTGACCCTTTGTAAATGAACTAAAACGTTCTCCCCTTTCTTCGTCTTCAGTCCTATAATTCACTTTATACAACACTGAGTGTGATTAATTCCGATGTATACTGTATTTGATTCATTGATTTGTGTTAAAAGCATACGGTATTTTAAGCTCTAACAATCAGCTTTGTGTCTGCGTAAGGAAAGTCGAGAGAGCGAGTCAGATACAAAAGAACTCGCTTACATGGAAGAGAGTCACTGTCCTTCGCTCTTACATGCGGACCTTAGGTCACGAGCCACCGAAGGATTGTGTTACTAATCCTCAATACAGAGACAAAAGCAAGTACTTGGCTTCCTTCTCACACAGGTAGGAATTCGGTCAGACGGAAGCTGCCAAGATACGTCAGAGGAAAATCACCCTTTAGAAGACCTCGGGCTCTTCACCGTCAGAGTGAAACTGCCCTTCAGAAGACCTCGGGATATCCACGGCCAGAGGGACACTACCATTCAGGGGATCTCGGGTCGTCCACTCCACCGAAGGAAGACCCAAATCAGATATGACCTCGCCTCCCGACACTCAAACCCGAGGCCAAACTCTGACCTCCATCCAACCGGAACCCAGGTTGACTCCGAAGACTTCATTAGGTCGTGACGTGCTGCGGCGAGGCGGGTTCGGCTCATCCGCCTCAGCTGGAGAGAGTGACATGTGACTCCAACTAAACACTGACTATCAGGACTCCGGCTTATCAGAGCCAGCTGGAGGCATTAGCTCTCACCCGCCTTGTGCGTGACATACGGAATATATTGATATGTGTTTTGATCGCCGCGTATGACACCATCCTTTGTGCTTATTCTGCTTACTTACCCGCCTTGTGCTTTGCATACTGAATATATTATTGTTTGTTTTGATCGCTGTGTTCGACATCATCCTTTCTGCTTATGTGAGGGTATCAAAGCAAGCCTCATCCATCACATAATGAGGACTTGCTCATCAAAGGGATATACCGTTTGATGATAGGGATATTTTTCGTTCCCTCATTTGGGCGCGAATGCAGACCAACTAAGTCAAAGTTCCGCGAGTTAGCTAAACAATATGATTTTGCTTTATTTTTCTTTTCATTTGCATTTTTTCTTTTTCTTTTTATTTTCTTACTCTTCTGATTTGTATTTTTCTTTCTTTATTTCTTTTCCTTTTCCTTCTCTTTTAATTTGTTTTTATTTATTTATTCTTCTTTTCTTTTCATTTTTTTTTTCATTTTTTCATTTTCCTTTTTCTTCTTCTCCTCCTCCTCCTTCGTAAAAGTTTGTTACAATTTACTGATTGCTCGGGGAGGGACGTATCCAGCTACTATTTGCATATATCTATTGTGAAAAAAACAACATAAACGTTTTATTAAACTGTTTCTCATATAAATGATTTCGGACGATGACGTTGAGTGTGCGTGATATTACAAGAAGTTTCTGAAAAAAAAAACTTTTATTTTCATCCGTAGTAACACTTACATTTCGTGCACGACTAAAACCAATCTGTAAAGTAGTGCAAATATGGGACATTGAGTTCCGTTGTTTTGTGTCTAAGCAACGGCAGAAAATGTGTTCTAGTGAGCAAAAGGTTTAGTCCGCAGTAGGGAGCCACAAGATAGAATTTTATCATGTGTAATTTCGTTTTGTGGTTGCAACGAGTAACGGAAGATATGCAGATGATAAGCTCCAATACCTTCATTTTTATTATTACTATTATTGTCTTCATTATCATTAGCAAGTGTAGCATTATCATCATCTTTATTATTATCATTATCATCATCAATATTATAATTATTGTCATCAGCAACAGTAGCAATATTGTCATCATTATTGTTATCATCATTATCATCATTATCATTATCACTATCATTATCATCATTATTATTTTTATAATTATCATTACTATCATCATCATCATTATCACCACCACCAGTCGAGTCATCATCAACTCATCACTAACATCACTCAACCCCACAAAAACACAACATAAACCACATCCAGACCTCATTACTACCCCTTCATCACCATTATTATTAACATCATCAACATCATCGGTGTTCCTACTGCCACTGGCCCTTCAGCAATGGCATTTCTAGCATGGCACAAGAATTGAGAAACAGCTGATCGCATGAGCTTTTTGCATACCAAATACCCCCCGAATTTTCAGACCACTTTTATTCTCAACAAGGGAGCCTATGGAAGGTTAACTATTTCGGCAAATTGAATAGGAAATAATATCATAGTCAATTCTCAGTGATACTAGTCCATGTTGTTGTTTTTTCGTCTATGGTGAATTTGATAT
>NW_028234415.1:29573856-29578856 GCF_977035675.1 Penaeus japonicus | reverse complement strand
CTCGAGATAATACATATAAACTTGTGCCTAAAATGAATACTTACAGTTGTGTTGTGTGTGTGTGTGTGTGTGTGTGTGTGTGCGTGTTATCCATTAAAAGAAATCTAATAATTAAAAAGAAGAAAAGAATACTTGGCCTCTGTAGCCGGGGAAAGTTATGTCTTATCTTCTCCAGAACGGTATACTCCAAACTAACCTAATTCAACCCATGAAATCAAAATCACACACGATTATTTCTGAAATTGTGTTTTCCTGTTCTGGGCGCTCGACAATTATTATTCTAGACACGTATAACACACACGCGGGTACACACACTACACCCCCATTGGAAACAAACACACACACACATATACACATACGAAAGAGTCACGTTTGCAAGGTATAAGGAACATGTTTGCCTCCAAACGTTAGAATTGAATTTTCCCTTTTGAAATCAGATTATTTTTGAGCGAAGGGGAAAGGTGGCTGTGTTTCTTCATAATGCTATCGAAATACAAGTGCACTCATAAAAACAAAATAGGATATATGTTTGCGGTATCTGTTTTTAAAGTATAGATAGTTTTATCTTTGTTCAGTAGATTTTTTGTTTTATGATTTCCTGCAATCATATGGTTTATAGTTATATATGGTCATTGAACACATAGTTACATTAAATTGTGAATATACTTATATTTCACTTTTTCTTCTTTTGGTCAAACTCTGAGAAACTGCATGAAACTGAAAGTGACAAAACTGACAGAACTGTTCAGCTCTATTGACATACAAGACACAATGCTTTCTCTCTCTCTCTCTCTCTATATATATATATATATATATATATATATATATATATATATATATATATATATGTGTGTGTGTGTGTGTGTGTGTGTGTGTGTGTGTGTGTGTGTGTGTGTGTGTGTGTGTGTGAGACATGTCCACGGGACAAATCCAAGATAGCAAATCATTGCATGGACGTTCCCCTGCGTGTACTATTCCCCCGCGAGTTAGGAAGAAAAAGAGTCTGGATTCTATTTCCAAGCCAGGCCTAAATGAGATCATGTTACATTTTCGCCTGACCTCTCACCTTCACTCGTTCTCAGTTTCCCAGAAGTAGTGGGAGAGGCATCGCCCTTCTGACCTGTCGCCTCTGGGCCAGAGCCACTCTCTACCACCAGTTCATAACACACAAAGAAACCTAGCAGAACCTTAGGTTGGTTTCAATGCTGCCAACACTTAGTAAGCGTGAGTGACTGCCCCCCTAAACCAAACGGTGTAAACTCTCTCTCTCTCTCTCTCTCTCTCTCTCTCTCTCTCTCTCTCTCTCTCTCTCTATATATAAATATAATAAATAATATATAAAATATAAAAGTATAAAAATATATAAATAAATATAAAGAGAGAAAAGTAAGATACACACCTTTTGATTGTATGTAATAAATAAATAAATAATTATATAAATATATATATATAATAAAATAATAATATAATATATATATAAATATATTTATTTACACACCACACACACACACACATTTATATATAATAATATAGTTTTTAATATATATAAATATATATATAGATAAAAATATATAATATACAATAAATAGAAATAATAAAGAAATAATATAATTTATATATAGAAATATAAATAAAATATATATATATTATATAAGTATAAATAAAAACATCACTGTCTCACTTTCTAACTCATAACAGACAAGTCCTTTCTCTACTCCTAGGTGAGAAACCAACAACTTTTTTTTCATCATAGTCACAAAACTATGGCTGCGATCACTGAGCAACCTCCTTGACTTAATTATAAACTAGGCAACACTAGTTCAACAATTCCCATAAGTCACAAGGAATTGGAAAACCGTTGCACCAGTTCGAAGCGAACACCCATCCTTCCGCGAGGGCTCTTACTCACCGCCCGTTTCCCAAGTTTCCCTGAATTACCCCCAAATCCCTCCTCCATATGATGGACGCTCATTTAAAGAGAGCGGCGCGGCAGGAAACACACTCCTGCTTGTAATAAACGAAGGCTTGTAATATATTGCATGAAGAAGCAAGCGACATAAAATTAATTACAATTAAACTACATTGGACCCAAGTCCCACCATACCCTCGTGAGTCGATATTATCAGGTTAATTCATTAAAGGCAATAACGAAATCGAAAAAGATGACTAATTAAGTGACATATGATAAAAACAGCGACTACATTAACCAATAATTGGTTATAAAAAAACAATAACATTTGCTATCTATATATATACTTATATATATATAATTATTTATATATATAAATATATATATATATATATATAAAGAGAGAGTAGTGAGAGAGTTTACCGTTTGGTTTGGTATATGTTTGTAGATTATAGATATATTTATATTAATTTATATTATATATTATATATATATTATATATATTTATTTACACACACACACACACACACACATATATATATATATATATATATATATATATAGATAGATAGATAGATAGATAGATAGACAGATAAATAGATAGATAGATATAGATATAGATATAGATATTGATATATATATATATATATATATGTATATATATGTATATATATATATACATCACTGTCTCTCTTTCTAACTCTTACAGTCTTCTCTATTCCTGAGGGTGGAGAAATCAACAACTTTTTTTTCTCAGTGTCAGCAAATGCTATGCTGCGATCACTGAGCACCTTCCTTGACTTGATTGATAAACTAGGAACACGATGGGTTCACAATTCCCCTTAAGTCACATGGAATTGGAATACCGTTGCACCAGTTCGAAGCGACCCCTTCCTTCGCGCGAGGGGCTCTTACTCACCGCCCGTTTCCCAAGTTTCCCTGAATTACCCCCAAATCCCTCCTCCATATGATGGACGCTCATTTAAAGAGAGCGGCGCGGCAGGAAACACACTCCTGCTTGTAATAAACGAAGGCTTGTAATGTTATTGCAGGATGAAGCATGCGACAGTCAATTAATTACGAATTAAACTACATTGGACCCAAGCCATACCCTCGTGAGGTCGGATATTATCAGGTAATTCATTAAGGCAAGTAACTGAAATCGTAAATTACTAATTAAGTGAACATTTGATTAAATACAGCGACGTACATTATATATGAGATGGTTATAACGATAACAATAACATTGCTAATCATATCCATGTAATATATATATATATATATATAGAATATATATATATATATATTATATACTATATATATATTATATTTAAAGAGAGATGAGAGAGAGAGTTTACACTCGGTTTGGTTGGTATGTATGTAAATATATATATATATATATATATATTTATATATATATATATATATATATATATATTAATTTACACACTCACACACACTCACACACATTATATATATATATATATATATATATATCTAGGATTGATAGATAGATAGAAAATTTAGACAGATAAATAGATAGATAGATATAGATATAGAAATAGATATTGATTGATGATATATTATATATCTATTATATATTTATGTAGATATTATGTAATATTATTATATATACATCACTTGTTCTCTTTCTAACTCTTACAGTCTTCTCTATTCCTGAGGCGTGGGCGGAGAAGGAATCAACAACTTTTTTTTTTTTTCTCAGTGTCAGCAAATGTACTATTGCTGCCGACATGAGCACCTTCCTTGACTTGATTGATAAACTAGGAACACGATGGGTTCACAATTCCCTAAAGTCACAGGAATTGGGAAAAATACCGTTGCATGCACCAGTTCGAAAGCAGCGCCCCTTCTCCTTCGCGTGAGGGGCTCTTACTCACCGCCCGTTTCCCAAGTTTCCCTGAATTACCCCCAAATCCCTCCTCCATATGATGGACGCTCATTTTAAAGTGAGCGAGCAGGCCCCGGCAGGACCCAACTCCTGCTTGTTAATTAATAAACGAATGGCTTGAAAGTTTTATTGCAGGATATGACGGATGAAGCATGCGACAGTCAATTAATTACGAATTAAACTACATTGGACCCAAGCCATACCCTCGTGAGGTCGGATATTATCAGGTAATTCATTAAGGCAAGTAACTGAAATCGTAAATTACTAATTAAGTGAACATTTGATTAAATACAGCGACGTACATTATATATGAGATGGTTATAACGATAACAATAACATTGCTAATCATAATGATGATGATGATGATTATAATTATTATTATAATATCAATAACGATAATGATAATAACAACAATGATAATAACAACAATGATAATAACAACAATGATAATAAAAATAATGATAATAACGACAATGATAATAACGACAATGATAATAATGCTAATGATAATAATCATAACAATATTAATGGTACTAATAGTAATGGTAATGATAATGATAATAGTAATACTAATAATGATAATAGTAATACTAATAATGATAATAGTAATACTAACAATGATAATAGTAATAATGATAACCATGATAACAATAAGGATGCTGATGATGATAATAGTAATTATAATGATGATGATAATTATAATGATAATGATAGTAATAATAACAATAAGCAATACGGATAATAACAGTAATAATAATATTGATGATAATAGTAATAATAGTAGTGATGATCCTAATAATAGCAATGATAAAGATACTGCTAATAATAATGACAGTTATTATGATCATCACCATAAGGATGGTGATGATTATGATGATGATAATAATAATAATATTGATAATAATATTGATAATGATAATGATGATAATGATATCAATGATAATGATAATTAAATGATGATGACCATGGTAATAATGGTAATAATAATAAGGATGGCAATAATGACAATGCAAATAGCAATGATAATGATAAGAGCAATAATAATGATAATGATGATAGTAATAACAGTAAAAGTTATAATAAAGATAATTCTAATGATAATGATATATATCATAGTAATAATTATTATGATAATAACTATCTTTATTATAATTGTGATAATGATAATAAAATGGATGA
>NW_028234415.1:29528856-29541356 GCF_977035675.1 Penaeus japonicus | reverse complement strand
GATAAAGTAAGATACAATGATGGGGGTACGGTAAGACAAGATAAGATAGACCTCCACCGCTTCCATGAGCGAGCGACACGAGAATTGAGGTAGATTAAGACTCTTAAATAAGGCGTCCGATAATTTACACAATTCCTTAATTATTATGTACATTCCTACATTTTAGTTTCCTCTTTTCAGTAATTTGCACAATTACTTAATTATTATGTACATTCCTATATTTTAGTTTCCTCTTTTCAGTAATTTACACAATTCCTTAATTTGTTATTTCTTATTATGTACATTCCTACATTTTAGTTTCCTCTTTTGAGTAAACTTCCTCTTTCTTTCACGTTATGAAAGGACGAGAGGGACTTGGAGGCCAGGTCGAGTCTCGGTTGGAGTTGTGGATGACGAGGTAATGCATGATGGGTGTATATAACTCCTTCACTCCCTTCCTCCATATTGGACTGGCATTTTGGGAAGGGCAGTTTTTTATGTGCGCTCTAGCCATCAAGCTGGATCCTCAGATAAGATTGTGGATAAGAAACTCACATATATTCAAACTGGTTTATTGGAACAGAAAACAAGACTGTTACTTGCAACTACATGGGTTCGCTAGGCTATCCTCTTTAACTGTGCATCAATTTCAACCTGCCTTTCCAGAATCCTTGCCTTGGCCTCCTCTATTTCACTCTGCCTCTGCAATATCTTCAGTTCAGATTCCTCTATACTGGCCTGTCGCTCCAGGTTCTTCAATTGAGTCTCGTCGATTTTGGCTTGTCGTTCCAGGCTCTTCAAGTGGGCCTCTATTTTAACCAGCCTCTCCGCGCTCTTCAATTGGGCCTCCTCTATTCTGGCCTGCCTTTCCAGCCTCTTGAACTGGGCGTCCTCTACCTTGGCCTGCATCTCCAACACCTTCAGCTGGGCCTCCCACAATGCCCTTTCCGCCGGATGAGAGGGAATGATATTTTCTTTCACGTCGTTATCAAAACCAGAGTTAGTTGCAGTGAGTTCTCCGTCGGCAGTGCCACTCTGCACCGGGATATCGGTCTTTGTGTCAGCGTGTTCGCCAAATCCAGGTGCGACTGCTATACCAGCATTGAAGCCATGACCGCTATCATCTCCTGTAAGAATATTAATAGTATACTTACGAATACACGCATGTTAACTCCGTAACCACGTACTATGATCTTATTTCAGTATATGAAAAGCAATAAACTGAATCACTTTTCCCGTTGCATCTTACCATAATTCTGCAGAGGGACACTGGATCTGTCTACTAAGTCCTGCGTTAACTCCACTGCCTGAGTGATCCTACATGCGTCCTGGGACCCATGGGTTTGTAGTTTGTGGACTTTCTTCAATCTATAAAATGGGGAAATAATTATACAATAATCATTGGTGGACACTGTACGTGGAAGACCTATGTATAAGTGAAATGACCAAATGATTCATAATCTGTAAAGATGGCAGCGCTCCATGACTGGGTTGTGTAAGCAGGTAAATTAATTGACTTAATCAACTTCCGCGTCATAACAAGAGAATTACTTTTAAACCAAGTACTGTAGTCTTACTATGAAGTACTGATGACACTTACCTGCTGCTTGGATTACCCCACAAACTCTTCAGCTGACTCATAGTCCGGACTCTCCCAAGTCCTGCTGCGTTGAAGGCACTTGTGACTTCACTCCACGCTTCCTTTTGCTTTCGAGATAGATATGCATCCTTTTTCTTGCTATCAATGATGGCTCGTTTCTTACCCTTAATCAGGCTCTTGAGCAGAGTTTTCTCCTCTTCTGAGAACTTCGAAGAGCCAATACTTGCCATGACTGATCGTTGGCGTACAACGGCTGTCAACAAACTGTGCCACGAGCAGCTTAATCTCAGCTTAAAAATGTTTGCCAGCTTTCACCAATTGCAGCGTTACCTCTCTGTGATTGGTGGAGAGGTCAGGCATCTGAATGGTGATTGGAGGAGAAGATAGAGTGTCCCTTGACTGAACTCCTCAGTGATCGTTTCCTCGTTCCTAAATACCAGGAGAGGTTGAGATGTGATGACGTCACATTGCCTCAGAAAGTTACAAGAATGCGTCGGAAAAAATAAAGCAAAAAAAAATTGTAGGAAAAAAATATCTAAGTTTAACAAAAAATAGTGTCATAATTCGATTTCCTGTGTCTAAGACCCAGTTCATTCCATACACTTCCACACGCTCACTCAGCCTGTCCAGATTTTATGCGTGTCGAATTAACAATCCATTCGTTCAAGTTTGCTTTGCTTTAATTCCTTAAGATCTAACCACTATAATCTGTATTCATATTGTTTTCATTTATCATTTTAAAAATCTCCTCTACCGGAACTAATCTACAGGTTCGGACGGCCCTCTTTGACCTCAGTGTTACCTCAGATTCCATTACAGAGTTCGCTCACAGCCAGAACTCATCTTTACTGTAGAAGAAGGAAATTAACAGATAGATATTTATTGTTCCTGTATCATTCATATTGTCTGATGTTATATGGATAAAGACAGTCGGGAACATTCCACAGACAGGGAATGGGTTTCAAGCGCCGTAGACAGGAATATAGCGATACTTGATATCTTCATTGACAACACAAATATAGACTTTTCAGTATGAGGAAAAGGAATTAAAACAGTCATGGAGTTAAGAGAAACGCAGAGATTCATCGAAGATTACCTTCCCTGACGAATCTGCCACGTGAGGGAGATCACCCTCAGTGTTAATTAAGACGGGCAAGCAAGCACCCGACGAAGGCGGTTGTCTGGAATGTCATTTCTTGCTCAGGCATGGAAGTAATTGCAGATTGCAAACCAGTGCGCGTATATGAAAATCATCGGCAAAGCATATTGATAATATAACTACGCGAACGGTTCTCCAATACCAATCGCATTTATATTCAAGGTGGCGCTCCACGACATTCGGTTAAGAAGCTCAAACAAAATCCCCCAAGCTGGGGCTTCTGATGCTCCCATGGCTAGGAAATGGTTTTATTTAAATCTAATTGAGAATACATAGAACCCTAAGAATACGCTCAGCAAAAGGGCCTAGACCTTTAAGCAGCTGACGTAAAGAGTTCGCCGTGAGGAATGATGAACTTAAATAAGAAAGAAAAAAATCCTAAATACAAAACCTGTGACGTCTACGTGACATTTCATCTTAATTTGAAATACGAAAGTCTGGCGAATACATATAACATCGGATGAATATCATGTAATAATATGTAATACAAGTAATAATACACAATAATACATCACCCATTGCTTAATGATGTTTCTCTGCCAAGCTTATTCTACAACAGACTGACGCAGGAATGAAAAAGATGAAACCAAAGCGTATTAAAGGGCTTCCAGTCCTTATTTGAAATTACGTTAGGAGGGTTGCGAAGTGTTGGGAATAACGAAAAATTATAGACTCGTTTGTTTTATTCCACCGTACACACAGCGGCCATAAGTCGTTTAGCCACTTCACATTTGCCTTTGGTTAAACTTTGATTAAAACAAATTTATTTCTTTACTGTCTTATTTGTGCTGCAAATTAATTAAACTCCATTCATTTAATAGGATAAATTCAATGTATTAAATATTAAAATATCTATAGTAATAAATAAATCCGGTCACGAGGTCAGGGGTAAAGGTCAGAGGTCAAATGGAATTATGCGGACTTTTACCTTACCTCTGACCAGGTAAATCGTAAAATATTTTCAAAATAACACACAACCATGTTTTATTTTACAATGTAACACCTATACTTCTGTGTGTGTGTGTGCGTGTGCGTGTGCGTGTGCGTGTGCGTGTGCGTGTGCGTGTGCGTGTGCGTGTGCGTGTGCGTGTGCGTGTGCGTGTGCGTGTGCGTGTGCGTGTGCGTGTGCGTGTGCGTGCGCGTACGCGTGCGTCTATGTGTGAATAAATTCATTTTCTAAACAATATGTCAGAAACGATGTCAACACAAAAACACAAATTACAGCATCTATCTTTATTGATATAGTTGTACATCATTGTACTTTACATCTTGTTTTGATGGTCAGCAGGACATTAAAATAACAATAATAACAATAATAAACGTATTTCTATAGGACCACTTTTTTCTTGAATATGTCTAATTCTGACTACATGATATAGCACACATCATAATTAGTTAGCTAAATATACTGTATTTTACTACTGTCCTCAAATACTGAAACAGTTAAGGTTCATCAACATTTTATGTATATTAGATTACATAAATCAATTTAATCATACAACATGTATCATTACTATACTACATATCAATCTGACATACAACACCTTGTAGAAAATTATATACTATATATGTATTCTGTGTATTTACTGTATATTGGTAATGAGCAAAAGAATACCAACTTTCCTTATAAAATGTCACCAAAGACATTCATAATACAATAAAGCGAAGTTCAGCTTTACAATATACTTTATCTATTATAATGCATAAAGGTCCATCACATTCTCCTTACATTAAAAGAATTCATGAAACTATACTTTTAATATGCTTTAGCAATTGTAAAATATACAGTAAACTTTGATACTTTATTACCAAAATAAATACTGTTGCTCTTTGCTGCCTATCAAATTCAACTACCTCTTTTTAATAAATCATATAACTATTTGTTTAAAATATTTCACTTCGATAGTTAACAAATGATAACCTTTCCAAGTTTAAAATTCAAACTTTTCCCTTCAAGGATAACGACTCATTTCCTCACTTTACTTTCATTCATTAAAATCACCTTCATAATCCTACTGACAAAAAACAAATAAAAATTAAAAAATCTTATTGTAGGACAGATCTTTCAGAATGCCTACACCCTCTTCATATCATTATACATCACACATGCAAAAACCTGAGTCAATTAATAAAAGACATGTTCCAGAAACCCAGCATCTAGTACAGTACAGCAACACTACACTGGCAGTTCTTTATAAAGCAGCATTTGCTTTTTGCTTAACCTAATTTCAAAACCCTTCTAATGTGGCAGCATTATTCACCTACAGTCACACCACAACGATAACTTCTTAGCTCGGCACCTGAAGAAAACATCTCAGAGACATTCAATTCCTCATAAAGCATTCTCCAATCACATTTTTATTCTCTTCCTTTCTAAGTACTTTTCCTTCTATGGTATTCAAAGCTGAAAGCCTTCTGCTCATACAGGAGTTCCTATCAATTCTCATGATAATCTTAAGGTCAGTATTCATGAACGAGATTTAACTTGAGAGTTAACTTTCAGACGAAACAGCCAATTTTGCTTAGCTTTTTCTAACTATATAATTTCTAGTAGATCATATTATCGTACTTCATGTTCAACAACAATATAAACATTAATAATTGCAAAATCAATATATAAAGAATGGAATAATAACAAAAATAAGGATAAGAATAATATCACTCTGATTGTCATATCCATCTCCATAATAATAATAATGATAATAAAAATAATAATAACAATAACAATACATGGAATAGAGACAATAAAAATACTCTTTAAATGTTAAATTATAAATGGAAAAAAATACAGGAAAAAGAGTCCCAACTTTCAATCATGCCCACCATTTATAAAATCACTGGATATTTTTATAAAATCAAGTAAGCAGCAATCTAAGAAAGGTCAATGTTTGTACATCAGCAAGGTTCATAAAATAATGAACTTTTCTTCCACATTATAGGTACAACAGGGCAATGAAATAGATTTTATCATTAATACAGTCTTATATGCTAAATCCAAATACTCAGTAAGGCACCTAAAATGATTGCACATCATAAAATTCAAATGAAATCAACAATGGGATATAAAAAAAAAAAACATAAGCAACACTAGATCAATTCCACAAGACTTCGCTCTTCACAAACATAAAATTATGTTTCGATAATCCTGCCCTGAGTGTCAGAAAAATGTATGGAAGATATATAACCTAAATGTATGGGAGATATATACCCTAACCAATAATTTTCTTAATTGGCTTAAGGTACTATCTATGGCAGTAGTCACAATGGTCCTATGGCATTTACATGGTCATATAGTAAAGAAATGGAACATAAATGAGCAACAGTTTCAGGGGAGACTTCAATATAAACAGAAGCTCCCTTGTGGTATAGTTATTGAGTCAAAGTCTTTCTACTTCATTCTTCTAGGTATCTGTGACACAACTATTGGCCATTGGCCATTGCTATAAGGTATTAATGAAACTGGATGAAAGTAAACATAACATTTAAATACTCCAAATTGGTAAAACCTGGAATATCATTCAAATAATGGAAAAGCATTTGCATCAAATATATTCCTGATACTCTAAAGTTATCACAAATATATTTTGCTAAGCCTTTTCCTGCTATTGACATCTCTGACTACAAGTAATATATACACTGATCTTAATATAGTATAGCTGAGATTAATAACCAGTGCAGACATTCCCACCACAAAGCTGCTATGCTTGAGAGCTAAAGGGAGGTCAAAAGATGGCCAAAAGAAAAAACACAAATGTTAAAAAAATTTGATTTTTGGATACCTTCTACCTCCAGGGAACCATGGACATAACAGGTTCATACTGTAGATTACCTACTAAGAATTCCAGACAAATAACAGCTTTATCAGCACTGCATTATACTAAAAGGGAGAAAAGGTGAAGCACGGAAGAAAGATGAATATCCAGACCTGTGGACCTTTTTTCAGACCAGTAAATATACTTCAGGTTGTGGCTGACAATTGTGGAAAATGATCCGTTACATATTTAACTGCAGAACATCTCTCTTACTCTCTTTACAAGAGCACACCTATAGGGTAAATTAAAATAAAGGAACACTGTCATGTCTAACCAAACCATAGCATTTCTATACAGACATTAGCTGCCTACACATCAGTTTATTCCTTTCCTTCCCTAAACTGACAAATTTAGGGCTAATTCTGTCTAGTACCATTAAAATACAATTTTTAAAAATTTCAACCTTGCCCAAACATATTGCCTCACAGACATTCATTCACACTATCTGCACAATGAGATCTACTGCTGGTTCATGCTGTCTGGGAAGAAATCCATCACAATTTGCTTCTTGTTGACCTTCCCCATGTTATTGCGAGGCAAGGGTTCTGATATGGTTATAGCAACAGACGGTACCTGGTAGTGGGGCATCCTTTCCCGTGCCCAATTACGAAGCTTTACTAGGTCTAGGGGCTCCTTCTTTTGCCAAACAAGGACAGCTGCAACCTTTAGTGGAGGAAAAAAAACTTTGTATCAACTTTTTTGGTCTTCAGAATTAATAGTTTAGATATGCTTTACAATTTTACCACATACTTGTTAAATGTACAGTGTATTTCGCTGTACTATAGTGTGTTTATTATCCTCACATTTATCCACACTTTATATATTCTAATTTAATCTGATGCACAATATACATAATCTTATGAATTCACCTCAAAGGAATTCTCTGCATAATAACCCATAGCAGTTCTCTAGATCACACATGTCACTTCTTTAAGCAAACTCAAATATTGAATCTAAATGGTTTATCAAAGAATGCAGTAGCTGCTCCTATGCACTTGAACAAGAATTATTCACTAAATCTCCTTCCAATAAAATTACTGCTCCCTCAAAATTCCTACACTCTCCTTCCTTCCCTTTCAAGTTTTGTTACCAAGTCATGTATTTAGACCTTACAATTTTGAATTCTATTTCTCCTAGATTCAAAAAGAGTGTAAAGACACATATCTTAAGCACTTACCTAAACTAACAATCCAAACAAATTGGTATCAAATATATATTAGGTGCCTTCTTAACCTCATTATATTAAGGAGTCATTTTACCTGTGACATAATTATATTCATGATAATTTGGTGTTTATCATGTGCATACATTTTGTAACTATGCTGACAATAATCTAATTCTGAAATTTTCTAAGGGTACAGGTGGCCATACATAAACAGTTGGGGCAATGTACAACAAAAGACCCTCCACCCTTGACCTCATCTGTCTACCCCAGTCTGAACATATATGGATAGATTACAACCTTGAACTTTCACCTAAAAAAATATTACAAATGAAACATTCTGTTAATAATCTCTAATCCTTTACACATAAACGTTATCCTCATCTTAAGTCCACTCTCTATGGAGCTCTAGTTTTTGTTTCATAATTCTTGTATTTTTTATGTTTTGTAAATACTATGTTTTCTATAAGATGTATTGATTTTGCTCGAAAATATCTAGCTGTACATGAAAATCAATAATTGCAGCACTCTGCATCATATTCAATTTTGGCTATAAATAATGTTTCAATTTTTTAAAAATGTGTTACTCTATTTCTTTCTTCAAAGGGTGATTTAAGAAATACTTCAGTTTATCATAAAATACTGATGGTGACAATATCATGAATAATAATTACAATGGTAATAAAGGCAATATTCACAATTTAGAATAATTATAACTTTTTATCAATAGCATTACCACTATTACTAAGCACTAATCACTATCACTGCGTGAGGTCTCCGACCTCCTACCCCCTCCCCCCCTTATCCTGATCCTTGCCCTTATTCCTTAGTCTCCCCTTTTACCACTTTCCTCGTCCTTACCTCTTTTTCATAGTTTCCCCTTTACTAGCATTAATACCTACTCCTCTTTCCACTACAGCTTATGCCTATATACCTTCCCTATCCTTATCTTTTATGGCCCTCGTTTTCTCTTCCCTACTTCTTCTCTCAATATTCTCTCCTTTTCTTTATTCGTTTCTGTTCACTTGCCCCGTTTTCTTTTCCTCGTACTCCTTCCTTATTCCTTTTCATTGGTCAGTACTTTTCTTGCTATCTTCCCTTTTCACTTTCCACTTTTTCTAATCTTCTTACTATCTATAACTTGGTCTATTCCTACCCTCTCATTAGCTTCCGTCTTTCCTGTTTATTCCCTCGTTTTCTCTCGCTCGCACACTTTCCACACTCCTTCTCCTTCGTTCATCTTTTCGTTCTTCATTTTTCCTTTATCTTCATTCGCTAACGCCTGTTCTTTACTCTCCACTTTTACTTTCGCGCTAACTTCTCCCTTTCTTTTTCCTAGTCTATTTTATCTCTTCTCTTCTCTTGCCTTCTGCTTGCTTTCCTCCTTATCCCCTCTCGACTCACCGTTTCACTTGTTTTCGTTCTGTTTCTCACGCTTACACTCTCCTACTCGCCTCCTCCTGTACCCTACTCCCTTACCCTCCCCTCTGCCTAATCCCGAATCCCGAATCCCGAATCCGAATCCTTACTAGAAACTAAGGTAATCCAGAGGGGCGGCACTCAAGCACTTCGGAGATGATTCCAGCCCACGCAAACAATACACTACATATTGCTGCAAGACCATGTAATTTATTTTGTACAAATAAATGGTTTTTATATGTTTTATACAATAAGTTCCTCATTGTGTTTTCGAGGGGTTCGAACCCCTCGGGTGCGGATAAGACTGCCGAACAATTCTCTTTTTATCGATTTTATTAAGGTTCTTATCAACTTTTACGTACGTCTTAGCTGTGGATGGGTATTTTATATCTGCCTTTTTTTATTTGTTACATAATTTTACTGAATTAGTTTTATAACTATTTATTTTCGTAATGGAAAATCCCACCACGCCTCTTATTAAAATCTTTTATTATAATTGATTTTATTTGTTGTCTTAAATACTTACTGATTTTATTATTTATTTTTGCTTTTACTTGTCTTTTGAACTGTGGATTTTTAATTTTACTTTAGATCTGCGTCACCAGTCTTATTTCGCCTTTTATTAATCAGTAGGACGTCTTTCAAGTGATCCATTCGTATTTAACATTACGTTATAATTATGTTCTATTTTTGCGCTTTGTTTTATAATTTATATTAAGTGTTTTATTGATAAGTTACGTAGATTTTTGTGTTCATTATTTTATTTTATTTTACTTTGCCATTTTGTATCTTTTTTACATGACTTTTACTTGTATTCACTTTTAATTAAACCTTTTTTGTAATTTTATATATTTTATGAGATGTGATTACTTTTATTGTGAAATAATTTGTTGCCACGTTGGCGCCTACGATCTGTATAAAAAGCTCTCCAAATAAACCCAGAACGGGAGTTGTCTCTGGACTCTGTGTACTTACCCCCTGGATTACCCTGGATTTCCCTATGGCAACGCTGGAGCAGCAAAGAAAGGTTGTGTTTGACCCTTTTACATGCCAGATAGGGATAATTGCTGGATGTGCTTTGTGTGTTTACTAAGAAGACATAAATACGTTACTGGCCAGCCCAGCCAGAGATGCCCTCACAAATGTTCATTTTAATTGGTTACTTTTGAAGGAGTCTTGTCTTTTTTATGTTTTTGATACTTTTTAAACTCCTTTTTACGTCAGTCCATTTGACCTTATTTCTCATGTTTTTATTGTTTTATCACGGGCGTTTGTAAATAGAGGTGGCGAACACACGTAACCAGACCCATCTTAATTGGGACTTGTACCTGGGATGTGGGATGAACAAGTCTCCCCACGGGAAAGTGAACGGGCCCCTTCCCTCTTCCTTTCGGCCTTAATTAATCATTATATTCACAACAATAAAAAGTATGATATGCAAAGTGAACCATTCCCTATCCTATTTCTTTTCCTCTTAGTTTCTCTTTTTCTCTTGTCTTTTCTTTTATTTAGTATGACTGACCTTTTGTCCCCATGTAATATCTGGAAGGCCGACCACAGCCACTTCAGCAACGTGTGGATGCTCCATGAGGTGCTGCTCCACGTCAAGGGCCGAGATCTTAAATCCACCACTCTTGATAATATCCACACTTGACCGCCCCAAGATCTTGTAGGCTCCATCTATGTACTGTGCAGTGTCCCCTGAAGTGCAGAGGTAAAATTTCTACATCATGGTAATTATGGAAAAAAATATTTTACCTGGTTCTCCCAAATCCTGAGGTTTTCGATCTTTCAGACACTATACTCTCACTCTTCCTCTCCCTTTCCCTCTCTGCCTCCCTCTCTCTCCCTCCCTCTCTCTCTCTGCCTCCCTCTCTCTCCCTCCCTCTCTCTCCCTCCCTCCCTCTCCCTCCCTCTCTCTCTCTCCCTCCCTCCCTCCCTCTCTACCTCTCTCTCCCTCTAGAGTAAGAGTAAGAGTAAGGGGTAAGAGTAAGAGTAAGGGGTAAGAGGTAAGAGTAAGAGTAAGGGGTAAGAGTAAGAGTAAGGGGTAAGAATAAGAGTAAGGGGTAAGAGTAAGGTGTAAGAGCAAGAGTAAGGGGTAAGAGCAAGAGTAAGGGGTAAGAGTAAGAGTAAGGGGTAAGAGTAAGAGTAAGGGGTAAGAGTAAGAGTAAGGGGTAAGAGTAAGAGTAAGGGGTAAGAGTAAGAGTAAGGGGTAAGAGTAAGAGAAAGGGGTAAAAGTAAGAGTAAGAGTAAGGGGTAAGAGTAAGAGTAAGGGGTAAGAGTAAGAGTAAGGGGTAAGAGTAAGAGTAAGGGGTAAGAGTAAGAGTAAGGGGTAAGAGTAAGAGAAAGGGGTAAGAGCAAGAGTAAGGGGTAAGAGTAAGAGTAAGGGGTAAGAGTAAGAGTAAGGGGTAGGAGTAAGAGGTAAGAGTAAGAGTAAGAGTAAGGGGTAAGAGTAAGAGTAAGGGGTAAGAGTAAGAGTAAGGGGTAAGAGTAAGAGTAAGGGGTAAGAGTAAGAGTAAGGGGTAAGAGTAAGAGTAAGGGGTAAGAGTAAGAGTAAGGGGTAAGAGTAAGAGTAAGAGTAAGGGGTAAGAGTAAGAGTAAGAGTAAGGGGTAAGAGTAAGAGTAAGGGGTAAGAGTAAGAGTAAGGGGTAAGAGTAAGGGGTAAGAGTAAGAGTAAGGGGTAAGAGTAAGGGGTAAGAGTATGAGTAAGAGTAAGGGGTAAGAGTAAGAGTAAGGAGTAAGAGTAAGAGTAAGGAGTAAGAGTAAGAGTAAGGGGTAAAAGTAAGAGTAAGGGGTAAGAGAAGGGGTAAGAGAAGGGGTAAGAGTAAGAGTAAGGGGTAAGAGTAAGAGTAAGGGGTAAGAGTAAGAGTAAGGGGTAAGAGTAAGAGTAAGGGGTAAGAGTAAGAGTAAGCATGAAAGTGAAAAAGTACAATATGAATAGCAGTTTACTTTACATTACATGACAAACATCTGAGCATCCCAAGTTAAGAAATAATTAACTGACCAAATGTTTTTTTTCCCCTCCCTAACTGAGCTCCATTTAAAAATATACAAGTTGGAAAAGATGTTGTTCAGTTTCTTAGATATGCTCAAGTCTCAAATCAAGATATATCTTTTCAAATACTGAGTAACAGTATTTAGCACTATCTGGTATCTCTTATCTCTCACCAGCCAATTAGTTAGTGTGCATGCTGACCTAGGTCACCGAAGATCTGACTGATATCAACAGACCTTTCCATGATTGCTCACTGTCGGGGTGTTAAAAGGGTTCAACCAGCACCTTGAGGACCAGTTGACAAAAGACACTATCTATTAAGATGCTTTCGCTGGAGATTGTCACCCTGAGTCTCCCTTGTTCTCTATGGCCTG
>NW_028234415.1:29518856-29523856 GCF_977035675.1 Penaeus japonicus | reverse complement strand
GTAGTACAGGGAGAGGGAGAGGGAGAGGGAGAGGGAGAGGGAGAGGGAGAGGGAGAGGGAGAGGGAGAGGGAGAGGGAGAGGGAGAGGGAGAGGGGACGGAAGAGGAGAGGGAGAAGGAGAGGGAGAAGGGAGAGGGAGAAGGAGAGGGAGAGAGGAGAGGGAAGGAGAGGGAGAGGAGGAGGGAGAGGGAGAGGGAGAGGGAGAGGGAGAGGGAGAGGGAGAGGGAGAGGGAGAGGGAGAGGGAGGGAGAGGGAGAGGGAGAGGGAGAGGGAGAGGGAGAGGGAGAGGGAGGGAGAGGGAGAGGGAGAGGGAGAGGGAGAGGGAGAGGGAGAGGGAGAGGGAGGGGGAGGGGGAGGGGGAGGGGGAGAAAGGAATATAAATCAGTAATGCTGTTTTTGCATCCATTAAAAATCTAGTTTTTATTTGAAATGTGTGCAACAGATCTAAAGTACTAAAAAAAAATGTAAAATTATAACTATACATCTTAACCACACAAATGTAATGAAGACCTACAGCTGAGTGATTAAAAGACAAAGGCACAATTACCTGGCACCAACATGGAGTGGGCATAAAAGAGCATTAACAATGCCATGGGTATGATGGAGTGGCAAGCAATGTAAAATGGAATCACTTGAAGTCCACCTCCATGCTTGGATCATGCAACTTGTCTGTGAAGCTACATTCTTGTGACTCAAAACAACACCTGCAATTAAAGACTGATGTCAGTTGGAGTGGTATTTTTGTAATACTAGCTTTACAGACAAGAAATTCAAGTCGTAATTTTCATACAACTTCATATAAAATAATTAGTCATTTTCTTATCACCATAAAGCATTAAAATCTTTGTGTAGTTTTACAGATTTGATAAAGCCTTTTTTCCACCCCTATGTTCCCCTCTCTTCCTATCATTTAATTTTCTCCAGAACAATAGAAAGTATTTTATAGTGTCCAGTGCAACCCTGCATATTTTATCTAATCTGCTATAAATAGGTAGCATCACATTTGCTGCCCATCCACTTTACATCTCAAAATACAACTAATCCGTGATACCTTAAATTTTGCATGTGTGAAGAGCATGAAGTTCTTTTAATCTTTAATTTCCTTTCCCAGTTTGTATTCTTGTTTCTATTCCTACTATTCCTTTCTATCTTCCCCTTCCTCTTTCTTTGTATCTTTCTTTACTTTCCAATTGTTTTCCTGTCAAATCCTCTTGCTCCCCTTCCCCTTCCCCTTCCCCTTCCCCTTCCCCTTCCCCTTCCCCTTCCCCCCTAACCCTCTTCCCCTGCCCTTCCCCTTCCCCTTCCCCTTCCCCTTCCCCTTCCCCTTACCCTTACCCTTACCCTACCCCCCTACCCCTCTACCCCTGCCCTTACTCTTACTCTTACTATTGGCCTACTCTTACTCTTACTCTTACTCTAAATAACTCTTAATCCTACTCTTTCTCTTACTCCCTTATGTCAAAATATATTCAAAAACCAGTTCATCCACCAGCAAATGCACACACACACACACACACACACACACACACACACACACACACACACACACACACACACACACACACACACACACACACACACACACACACACACACACACACACACACACACACACACACACACACACACACACACACACACACACACACACACACACACACACACACACACACACACACACACCTTTGGGGGGGCCTGTGGTACCACTTGTGTACAGAATCATGGCATCACTCAAGGAGTAGAATTCGTTGTCCTGGCCATGCCACTGCGTTGTCAAACTCTCTGCTGATATGGAATCGGAGCTCTCATCTGCACTGCCTTTATTTTCTTTATCAACAGGGGACTGCTTATAAAAATACTCCTCTAAGACTATAACCTGCAACAGGAAGAAGGAGGATCGGTGTTATGGAGAAGTGTCTCTGCTTGGCAGCATGAGGAGAGTTCATGCAAGATATCTGATTGGAATTGATAACATGATAAATATGCACAAGGAAGTTTTTACAAGATGTTATAGTTTTAGAATAGTTATCAATACAAGTTAACCATAATTTACCTGCTGTCCTGAGAGAATTGGCTTGATCTTGTGTGCTAAATCAGATGTTGTAATAATGGCCGATGCCTGACAGTCCTTCACAACATATTCTAACTGTGGAGCTGGGTGTTTTGGGCACAGAGGAACAGCTGTAGAGCAAGACAGAGAGAAAAAAGAGAGTGATAACTCATTAGGATTGTCATTTCATCCTTTTAGGCTTTATGTTTTGAAGCAGAACAACAAACAAATTTCAGTTTGCCCAATTAGTTTCATGTACAGTTTGATGCAATTGCAGAGACATATAGACACATATGTGAACACATACACAGTCAACAGTCCTTTATGGTGAAACTGTTGATCAAATAATATATTTATGAATAATAAAAATAATGTTTGATTGAGCACCATAATTTACTGTTAGTATCTACAAAAACTATATTCTAATTCATACAACACACTGTAATTTTGCAACAAAAAAATCAAGAAACAAATTTCAATTACAGAGAAGAAGCCCTTTCTCTTATTCCCACAAAAAGGAAAAGTAATCATCTACATACCAATGTGACCTGCCATCCACGTTCCCCACTGAGCAATGACATAGGAAACATCATTGGGGCAGAGGAAAGCTACTCTCTCTTGCACTCTGTCTTTTCCTAAGACATCCTGCATTAGACGAGCCAGGTGACCACTGTTGCAAAAGGAAGCACGGACTTAGGAAAAGACTTTTTAGCATATAAACTCAAAAGAGAAAAAATGAGGGAAAGAAAAAAATATAATAATGCCATCATATTTCTTATAAATTGCATTGAAAACACTGGCTCAATTATGATAGCTTAAGACAGACTCAAATTTTGTGAGGAAAATCACTTTCTGTTAATCCAATTAATATCCATCAGCATAAGAACAAAATAAGTGCTGTCACTGTACCTGAACCTATAAATCTGACTATAGGTATGTTCACCGTGCTGGTCAGTTAAAGCTACATTATCGTGGTGCTGTTCAGCTCGTCGGAACACTGGGACCACGGAAGATCGTACAACCCTAGAAGTGTGGATCCACTTGTCTGTTGTATATTGCCATTGGTTTGGACACTTTGTACATGTCCAAGGGGGCCAGAGCGATCTTACTGCTATTCGTAACATGGCTGGATCATTCTGGAAAGAGGGGGATAGGAACCTTAAAACATTACATCCAAGCAGACATTCACTTATAGGTAGATATTCTAATAACATGAGAATATTTGAATTCTGATCATATTAAAACTGATATTCCACAAAAAATATTGGGTGAAACATTTGTCAACAGACAGTGTATATTCCCAAAAATTCATCTGAAAAAAAAAATGTCACACAAAAAATAAATCACACTGGTTTCTTGATTTATAAAAGAAACTGACATTCTCATACCTCTCACTTTCAAAATCTATCTCAGACTATGACATGCAACTCAAATAACATTTTCATATATATCAATTCAACTGAAACTGCATGTCAAAAGTTTGTCACATACTGCAAAAGGCAATAAATAATAGGATCTGTCCCTCTTGTTATATAGTTTCATTTTGGTATAAGAACTTTAATCACACATTAAGAAAACTAGAATTTAACAATCATAGATGAAATTGCATGAAGTCAGCTACATGTTCATGTATGCTTCTCTCTACAAGAAATCCACAGTGAATAGTTATGACCTTTAAAGTGAGTAAAACCTACACTTGGGAAACTACAATAACAAACTTCCTACACACTGTATGTCATGTAAATAAGCCATTTCATTGCATTTGATAATATGTATCAGAAGTAACTACTTCACCTCATGTTCTAATTAATTTCTGCATAGAAGATAATCAGATAAGCCCTTGTATATGGCTCAAAAACATGACCTAGGGCCTGGTCCTTCTATAAATAATTACCAATCAGCAACTCAACTTTGCAGTTACCGAGTAGAAAGCAGCTTAGCAACAGAGCCCTAAGGCAAGGAGATGCTAAAAACACGTAATATATATAATTTCTATCTGATCTGTACGACTGTCTATATTATATTAATGCTTCTCTGTATTTTTACGTCTGTATTAACTGATTAAAATGATAGAAAGCTAAATTATAATAATTACCCCCCGGAAAAGCCGTTTAGAAAAAAAAAATGATAATACTCACCGCAAATTTATATACAATGTTATATCAACTGGTAGAAACAGTCCTTATCTACTCACCAGCAGGTAGAAATATCTTAGGGTTTTACTATCTCATTATCTACAAGCTGAGGGAAGAGACGTTGTTTACTTCATCAGCTGATCGCCACCTACATGTGCGCTGTTCCGGTTTTTGTTGTTTTGATGTGTACCGTTCTCTTAGAAAATGTGCTTTTAGGATTTTGCACACTACTCCGATATTTCTTTGTGCTTTACCTTTTCAAAAAAAAAAAGGTGGTTGTAATTTATATTAATGTCTGAAGAATATTTATCGAAAGGCATAATTGGGTGAGAGTAACACCCATTTTGAATCAGCATAATTATATAATTTTCATTAGAATTTCAAATAAAGTGAAAAAGTATTATCAGCCTCTTCAGTCATCATCTATTATTTTTTCTAAATATCACTTCTAGAATACAGAATTCTGGAGACAACAACAACTATAGATTTAAAGACATTTTAAAACAAAGTTTAATATAAAACAAACTAGTCTAGTGTTACTTCCTTAGCATTTTCATTCTTAAATATGCTTTTCATATATGGAAAAAAAAAACTGAATTTGTCCATTTGACACTGTTTATATTGGTATTTCATTGTGTTCTTGCAAGGGTTCAATGCTAATTACACCGTAAGAAAAGCCCATATAATCATATCAAAACAGTCATAGAGGTTTAATTAATGGTGTGGGCAATTACAAGGGTACGATCCAGTTGCAATGTATCCTCAGTGTACTGAAGATGACAACTTACAATGTCAGTCGGTATGAATGAGACTGA
>NW_028234415.1:29493856-29496356 GCF_977035675.1 Penaeus japonicus | reverse complement strand
GAGAGAGAGAGAGAGAGAGAGGGAGAGAGAGAGAGAAAGAGGGAGAGAGAGAGAGAGAGAGAGGGTGGGAGCAACGAACGAGAGAGAGAGAGAGAGAGAGAGAGAGAGAGAGAGAGAGAGAGAGAGAGAGAAAGAGGGAGAGAGAGAGAGAGAGGGTGGGAGCAACGAACGAGAGAGAGAGAGAGAGAGAGAGAGAGAGAGAGAGAGAGAGAGAGAGAGAGAGAGAGAGAGAGAGAGAGAGAGAGAGAGAGAGAGAGAGAGAGAGAGAGAGAGAGAGAGAGAGAGGAAAGGGGAGGAGAGAGAGAGAGAGAGAGAGAGAGAGGAGAGAGGGGAGGAGAGAGAGAGAGAGAGAGAGAGAGAGAGAGAGAGAGAGAGAGAGAGAGAGAGAGAGAGTCCGCGCAAGAGACAGGAACGTCCCTCCTACCTGGAGTCCGTGCTCCGTCACATGTCCTGTGAGTCCCAGACACGTGAAGTCTTTACAGGTCCGTCAAGCCCTCCGCCTCGCCAGACACCAGGGTAGAAATCCTGCACTGGCTCTGCCAACGGGTGTAGGATATCAACACCAAGGAATGGTGGCCTTGTCTGCGGCGAACGACAAGGCTGGATGCTCAGCAACACGCGAGTTACTAAGCTCATACCATGAGGCTCCGTATGAGGTCCGTATGCATTTCATGAGGTCTGCGGGGATCATGAGATGTAGCAGCAGTCTTTTAGGAGGTATGAGAAGCCAACTGAATCCAGCGAGTTTTCGCATAGTTTGAAGAATGATCAGCTATGGTTAATTCCCATGATACGTGATTGAGTATTCACAACAAAGGTTTGCCTGTTTTCTTTCACTAATTTCCAGTTTTTTACAGTTCTCTGGATTATTCACATGTTTTAAGGCAGCTAGGAATTCTAAATGAATAAATAGATTGATGCAAAAGAAAAGACTGACGTAAATAGATTTATTACCAAAGATTTGTTGGCCTAATTGTATCTGTATTTTTTTTTTTTCATAGGTGAGGGGGAGGGGTGAAGAGGAGGCCAGGACGGTTTGACAATATATCTCGCATATGGCATCTGTAGCTAAAAACGATAATTCCGTTAACCTATTCTCGGTTTTACTAGTTTGAGCAACTTGTGAACACTGACAAATGTGTATTTAACAACTGCAGCTTTAGGAACTAAAATAACTAGTGGGCAGTTGTAGACCCACCAATGTGCGTTGAGAGTAAAGAAGGCGAATGAAAACAGCAGTCAGTTGCAGAGTAGTCCACATGGTCAGACGCGAATTCTTTCTCCTGAAACCTGATTTCTAGACAGAATCAACTGCCCTGCTGATGGTAACGCTATCTTCTAATGATTATGTAGAACAGAGAATGACTTTCACCCTATTATAACGATCAATTCATCTCGATTTGAGCAACCATTTTATATGACATCTTTACTCATTAATTATAACCTTTCTAATCTGCTTCCTGATCTTCGTTTCTGTCCTATCATTTTTTTATTTTTTTATTGTAATGTGATCCGCTCCGAACCCTTACAACCCCCCCCCCCCTTTTAGTTAAGTCTGTCTGGTCCGGTTTAAGGGAACTTTTTTTTATTTGACGAGACGACTTCTTTCTTGAGCTGATATCCGTAAGGGCGGGCGATTGAACGCACTAACCTACCAATAAATCATTCATATTTCCAATTCCCTATCCATCTATGATTCTTCTGTGCGTATAATCCATACACCTATTATTCTCTCCGTACCTATTCTACCCAATTATCCATCTATCCTTCCATTCATCTACCGAAGCTACTTAAAATTAGACAAAGCAAGACAAGGCTTACGAATGTCCTCAATAGATAGAGACTGGCTGGCGCGTCGCCAAGAGAGGGTCAAAACAAACGATGATTGAGACGAAGTGTTGGGTACTTTTGACCAGGGTAGGAAGAAGGAGTAAGAGGAGAAGAATAGATGAAAAAAAAGAAAAATGAGAGAAAAGGAGAAAATAAGGAGATGGATGAGGTGTAGAAGCAGGATGAGAGAGAGAGAGAGAGAAGGAGAATGAAGAAGAGGGTGAAGGAGAAGGAAAAGTGGATGGAGGAGAAAGAGGAGAAGGAGATGAATAGGAAGGAAAAGGAGTGGGAGGAGGAGGAGAAAGAGAAACTGAAGAAGGAGTAAGGAGAGTGTGATGGAGGAGGGGGAGTGGAAGAATGAAGAAGGAGAAAGTGGAGGGGGAATAAGAAAGCAAAGGAAGAGGAGGGGTAAAGAGGGATGCAAAAAATGAAAAAAAAGACAATCCGATAGCAAGAACGGAGAAGAGCAGACGAAAAATGGAATAAAGAAGCAAACAAAGTAGAGAAGAGAACGAGAAAATTGCTAGGGTACACAGGTATCTCAAAACCACTTGGATAGAAGTGGTATTTTCTTTTCACGAGAAAAATGTATGTTTCTTTCTCTCGTACCTTCTTGTTTGTGGTTTTGGGAGTACTAGTGGAAACCGGTTAATGTCCTGAGTATTTTTTC
>NW_028234415.1:29486356-29491356 GCF_977035675.1 Penaeus japonicus | reverse complement strand
ATTCTGTGCGTCAGCATGAACTCTGGCATAG
Organism: Penaeus japonicus; assembly: GCF_977035675.1. Taxonomy (NCBI): domain Eukaryota; kingdom Metazoa; phylum Arthropoda; class Malacostraca; order Decapoda; family Penaeidae; genus Penaeus; species Penaeus japonicus. The sequence continues at coordinate 29,491,325 of NW_028234415.1, read as the reverse complement.
AAATTACATCAATTGAATTGCAAAATTGATACGACAAGTCCTAGAATTAATCTAGGAAGTCTATACGTTATGCCTGTCAATTATTCAAGAGTTGCACGATAAAATAATTTACAAGAATATAAGATCAAAATGAAAATACGACTTACAGAAGGAAATGAATTATTATTTCAACTTCAATATTTACCTTGCTCTCTGACCTCTTCTGCAAATGTCCAAAATGTGTGTGTGTGGATGTGTGTGTGTGTGTGTGTGTGTGTGTGTGTGTGTGTGTGTGTGTGTGTGTGTGTGTGTGTGTGTGTGTGTGTGTGTGTGTGTGTGTGTGTGTGTGTGTGTGTGTGTGTGTGTGTGTGTGTGTGTGTGCGTGTGTGTGTTCGTGTGTGTTAGTAACTATCATAGAAATGAGAGACCTGCCAAAAAAACTAATAAAGAAGAAAAAAAAAACACCATCGTGCAAAAGGACTATGATTTCAACACAAGTTTTGTTTCGTCCTCTGATCTGTTGACTAAGTGTGATCGTGTAGGTTCATGTTGCAATGTTGCGGTTCGGAATGCAAAACTGTGCGAATTTCTTAAGTTTGGAAATCAATACAACTAATATCCGGTCCTCGTACATCTAGGTGGATGCTTTTTATCCATATCTTTTATTGTTTTATTTCATGTTTATCTTTTCTTTATCTTATCTTTTCCTGTTAATGTTTCGTTTTTTGTCTTTAATAAGGCCGTATTCGTAATCCCTCGACTTAAATGGCGATACGATTCTGGTGAGGTGAATGTCACCCTTATTCAGTATCAGTATTCATTCGTTAGCAAATACTCCATTTCTTTCTCTTTCACTTTCTTACTTATTCTCTCTCTCTCCTTCTTTATTTCTCTTTTACTCACTCACTTTCTCTCTATCTATCTATCTTTCTTTCTCTTTCTCTTACTTTCATTCTCTTTCTTTTCTCTTTTACTCTCTCACTTATTTACTCTCGCTCTCCTATATTTCTCTTTTACTCTCTCCCTTTCTCTTTCTTTCTCTCTCTATATTTCTTTCTCTTTTTTCTCTTACTTATTATCTCTCACTTTCTCTCTCTTTCCGTCTTTCTTTCTCTTTTACTCCCTCACTTATTCTCTCTCTTTCTTTCTTTTTCACTCTCTCACTTATCCTATCTCTCCTTCTTTCTTTCTCTTTTACTCTCTCAGTTACTTTCTCTCTCTCTTTCACTCTCTCCATCTGTCTTCTCTTTTACTCTCTCTCTCTCTCTTTCCTGTCTAGTTCTCTTTTTTTTATTATTCTCTCCATATTATTTAATTTTCACGCAAAACCATTATATTCTTTCCAGGGCTTATGGTGGCTGGTGTGGCTAGTCTGCGTCGAGTATGGTGCGCTATGGTGGCAGGGGGCCCGACTCCCAGACCTGCATGACAACATAATGTCGCTGGTCCACGGAACACTTTATGAGGTTTCTAAGTGAGTGCGGGATGTCTGATTAGGCTTATGAGGTGTTCAAATGTTCTGTATGTTCATCAACATTTATTAAGTACACGAGCTGTTCAAGTATTTAATTCCATGGTTTATTTGTCTTTGTTTAAATGTCTGGAGATAGTGTGTGGTGCTTGCAAAAAGTATTTGAGTGTTATTTTTGTAACGTAATGTGGTGTGTGGTGTTAGTCAACGTGGTATTATATGTAGTGGGTTATGAATTATATGTGATTTAGTGTACTGCGTAGTGTGGTATGTCATGGTATGTGATATGGTATGTTGTGATATCTCCTGAGATTTTATTATCATTGAATTATTTTATGGTCACAACACAATCATTGTATATGGAATAGATTGATATTGTTTACATCACGTTCCACTGGCCTTGGTGTATATGACCACATATACTTCAGATCAATTATCTGAAGCACGTTGTATGTGTGGTCATGAACAAATTGATTTAATAAGTGTGTGTGTGTTTGTGTGTATGTATTTGTATATATATGTATATATGTATATATATATATATATATATATATATATATTATATATATATATATATATATATATATATGCACATACATATTATATATATATATATATATATATATATATATATATAATATATATATATATATATATATATATATATATATATATATATATATATATATATATATTATATATATATATATATTATATATATATATATATATATATTATATATATATATATATATATATATATTTATATATATATATATATATATATATATATATATATATATATATATATATATATATACATGTATATGTATATATACATATGTATGTATACACACACACACATATATATATATGTGTGTGTGTGTGTGTGTGTGTTTGTGTGTATGTATTTATATATATATGTATATATGTGTATGTATATATATATATTATATATTATATATATATATATATATATATTATATTATATATATATATATATATAATATATATATATATATATATATATATTATATATATATATATATATACATGTATATGTATATTATATATATATATTTTATATATACAACATATATATATGTGTGTGTGTGTGTACATGTGTGTGTGTGTGTGTGTGTGTGTGTGTGTGTGTGTGTGTGTGTGTGTGTGTGTGTGTGTGTGTGTGTGTGTGTGTGTGTGTCCGCAGGTGTTGGAATACACATATCTTTAAAAAAGAAGAAAAAAAAATGGATTACTTCAAAGCAGACATAATACGACCTCAGCATTCACAAGTCATGAACAAAGATCAGCTTAAAGGATCACTGTCTGTCTAGTCATAAACGTTCTTATATCAAAAACAAGTCTTGTAGATGCTGCCAATTCCTTATACGAAATCGCCTTTTCGCAATCCCTTGAAGTCTTTAAGAAAAGGGATTGTATTTATTTAGGTTTCAGCCCAGTGTAAACTTGTTTGTAAATGCACGGACCTCAAAATTCTTAAATGCTCTAAGAAACATGGAATATTAAAATAACTTACAATTCAGTGAGAGCGTTAAGATGAAAGGAATATTTGTCATTGACCTTTTGCTTTTTTTGAAGGAAAAGTATTTGTTTTTTGTAAGCAACTTCATGTAAAAAGTGCCTTATCATGTGTGTAGACTACATCCTTGTTTTGTACTGAATATGCATGTGAACGACAGATTTATTAGCATTGTCAACATCACTTTCAAAGTCAATTATTCTCTTAAGCTCTATGATCTCCAGGTAATTTTCGTTTACCCGATTTACACACATGAGATTACAATTTGTAATCATGACACGCACACACATACGCACATAAAAGCATATATATATATATACATATATATATATATATATATATATATATATATATATATATATATATATATATATATGTATGTATGTATGTACGTTTTTTATCCATTTCCATATTCATTTCTTAGTGTCATTATTCGTTCATTCCAGACTGTTCGTTCGAGGGCTTGAATATGGCGTCTATGTTTGGGCCTGGAACAAGTACTCGATTTTCCCGCCACTTGGTAATTCGTTCTTCGAAATTCTGTGTGTCATCGTTCTCGTTGACTTCGGTTTCTACTGGTTTCATCGAGCTAGTCATGGTATGCATTATTTTGTCGTTGGTGTTGCTGTTGATGTTATGTTGTTTTACGGGCAAATACGAGTTGACATGAAGTAATCAATATCCCTCGCCCCCTTTTCTTTTTCTTGTGGCCAGTTTCTTCATCATAACAGATTATGTCCATAAGGGCTATTGTCGTCACGTTCTGTGCTTACCTCAATACTGCGGAGACTCGAGTTTCAACTTCGGAGCTTAAAAATCAAACCGCAACTCTACCGCGATAATGTTCTTGTATTCCCTCCTTCACCCTCCTTCTCTCCCTCCAGCCGTTCCTCCTAATCTCTCCCTCTCTCTTTCCTTTTCCTTTTCCCTTTCCCTCTCCCTCTACCTCTCCCACTCCATCTCTCTCTCTCTCTCTCTCTCTCTCTCTCTCTCTCTCTCTCTCTCTCTCTCTCTCTCTCTCTCTCTCTCTCTTCCTCTCCCTCTTCCTCTCCCTTACCCTCCTCCCATTTATTTATCTCCCTCTCACATCCCCTTTCTCTACCACAGAAATCATGGTCTTGTGGGCCATCCACCAGGTCCACCACAGCGGCGAGGAGTTCACCGTGTCTGTGGGACTCCGCAACTCTCCTTTACAAAGGCTGTTCTCGTGGGTGTTCTACTTGCCCCTGGCTATTCTAGGAGTCCCTCCCGCACACATGTTGGCGCACGTGCAGTTCAGCGCCCTCTACCAGTGCTGGATACACACCGAGACTATCAGAACAGTTGGACCTTTAGAATATGTGTTCAATACGCCTGCACATCACCGAGTTCATCATGGTACTGTTCATATGCGTGATCCATTAGAGTTATTTCACTACTTGGTTTGGTAAATCAGTTTGCATCCAGTATTATTTCAGTAGCGGCTGAACGGAAACAGCTTAAGAAACATTACGGTCTGTAAATTGATAATATTCTTAATAGTAATGTAAATTATACTAGCTGCAGCATGAAATAAAAAATGTAAATGAGGGAAATTCCGCGAAGTTAACCCGACAGTTATGACAAATTCCCTTTAAACTCGGAATGACCACTTCTGGTCCTTTCCAGGGTGCAACAAATACTGCCTCGACAAGAACTACGGCGGGATTCTCATCGTCTGGGATCGCCTCTTCGGAACCTTCCAGCAAGAACTACCTGATCAGGAAATCGTCTATGGAATCGTCTACCAACCAAGTGCATTTAATCCCCTTTATCATCAAGTGAGTGTGCGAGGGAGGAATCGAATCGCTTTGTTTTGCAGAGATGTGCTTTATGGCTTTCTCTTTTTATTATTGTTGGTAATTTTGAGGGTAATAATAGTGATAATTATGTATCTTGTCGGATCATTTTGTAGAAGAGTGAATAGTCAAGAGTTTAACTTTCAATATAAATAGAATA
>NW_028234415.1:29458856-29476356 GCF_977035675.1 Penaeus japonicus | reverse complement strand
TTCGCTGATCAATGTGCCGGGTCCCGTCAATCATATTCGTGAATTTCGTTATAACGATCATGATAATAGTCCTTATCATTATCATAACCATTATCATTAGTATTGTTATTAGTAGTATCACCATTATCAATATCATTATCATTACTATATCATTATCCTTACTATAATCATCATCATCATCATTATCATTACCATTCTCATTATGTGTTAATATTATTATTATCATTATCAGTATCAGTATCATTATTATTTATTATTATTATTATTATCATTGTTATTATCATCATCATCATTATCATCATCATTATTATTTTCATTATGATCATTATTATAATATTATAATGATCATCATTATTATCATTGCCTTATTAACATTATTACTATTGTTATTGTAATTATCATTATCATTACTATTATCATAAGCATTATTACACTATCATTATCCAAAGCAGTATCATTTTCATTATAATCATTATCAATATCATTTTCTTATTAATTATCATTATCCTTGTAATTATGATCATTATCATTACCTTTAACAGTATCATTATTATTATTATAATAATCATTATCATTTTTAGTAGCATTATCATTATCATCATCATCATTATTGTAACTATCATTATCATTTTCATTGTCATCATTATCATAATCTTTCAAATTATTATTATCCTCATTATTGTTGTTATTATCATAATACATAAAAAAAAGTTTGGCAATAAGAATGACAGTAAAAATAATGAAAATCAAAAGTTATCATAACAATAATGATAATGATAATAATAATAATAATAATAATAATAATAATAATAATAATAATAACAATAACAATAATAATAATAATAACAATAGTGTTAATAGTGATAATGCTAATGACAATAATAATGGGAGTATTGATGAATAAAAAAAATAATATTACTGATAATAGTAATAGTAATATTATTAATATTACTGATAAAAGTAATAACAATAATAATAAAAATTATAATAATGATAATAAAAATAATAGTAACAAGAATAGTAATGGTAACAATAATGATGATAAAACTAAATAATATTGTTGATGATAATGATGATAGTAGTATTAATGGTGATAATAATAATGAAAATTATTTAAAAAATGATGATATTGATAATAATAATGATGATAATAATAGTAATGATAAATGATGATAATAATAATAATGATAAATAATAAATAATAATTATCATAATGACAATAATGATGGTAAAAATAGTAATAATCATTTTTTTTTATTATGATAATAATAATTATTATCAAAATAAAGATAGTTATTGTTATTATTATGATGATAATGATAATCATTATTATTATCATTATTATCATAATTATGATTAAAATTATAATTACTATAATAATGATTATAATAATGATAACAATAATGATAATGGTAATGGTGATGATAATGGTAATAATAATGATAATGATAAAAATTATATTTACAACAGTAATAATGATAATAATAATAATAACAACAATATTGATATCAATAATCATAATGATAATGATAATAATGAAAATCATCATCATTATTATCATTATCATAATAATAATTAAAAAAAAGTAATGTTATAATGATAACAATGTTAATAATAATAATTATAATAATAATAATAATAATAATAATAATAATAATAATAATAATAATAATAATAATAATGATAATAATAATAGTAGTAATACTACTGATACTGATAATAATGATAATAACAATAATAATACAGAAAATAATAATTATTATCATTATATTAAACTAATAATGATAATGATGATAAGAAAAATAAAATAATAATAATAATAATAATATGATAATAATAGTAATAAAATAAGAAAATAAGAATAAAAATTATAATCAAAGCATGAAAAATAATAATAACAACACTAATGATAATAGTAATAACAACATTACTTATAATAATATTTACAAACATTTCTATTCATGTATTTAGAAAAAATGGGATTAATGTCAAGATTCTTAAAGCATATGAGAATAAAAGTAGTGCAGGGTTGAGTTACCCTTTTTATAATATCTTGTAAGTGAAACTGTTCGCATTGCAAAAACCTCTGTACAGAATTCCTCTGCATTGCAAGACCAGCGGAGGGGCTTTGTCCACCTCCAAATATGCTCAGGAAGGAAAACGGAAGGAAGAATGACATGGAGGGTTTTTATTAAATGCTCCTCCCACTCATAACCTTACACTTTCTCTGTCTGTCTGTCTGTCTGTCTGTCTGTCTGTCTGTCTGTCTGTCTGTCTGTCTGTCTGTCTGTCTGTCTGTCTGTCTGTCTGTCTGTCTGTCTGTCTGTCTGTCTGTCTGTCTGTCTGTCTGTCTGCCTGTCTGTCTCTGTCAAACGTCAATTATAAACTGTATGTTAATTATACAATCTTTACAAAATACTGTGTATTTGCAATGATGTCACATCACATTTCTCTGTTGTACTATTTAAACATATCATTATCCATCAAGCTGATTAAAAGAACAATATGAAAATAAAATCCATCAACACATTAGAAGCACTTTTGTAATTCATAATGTATAGAAACGTTATTACAGCATCTTGTCTCACTTCAGATTATACAAAAAAAAATTATAATATTTGAAACACTACTCTAACACCAATTTTATGAATTGCCATTCAGTATCAGTAAAATACATTCATCTAAATATCAAAATATTCAAACCTAACTATATAGGAGAAACTTAAAATAAAAAAATTCTGATACTATGAAATTCAACTTTTTAAATCTAAATTCACTAATAAAATCTTCAATACTAGTAAATTTACCATATTTGCATGTTGGACCCTCATTTTGGCTTACAAGCCATACATAAGATATAAAATTGTATCATTCAGTTTTCAATTTTTTTTTGCTCCCTCAGTTAGAGAATTCATTGCCCTTATTCGTTTTTATTTCTTTTTCTTACTGTTCACAGACTTATTCTACACAAAAATACTATTCATCATCTGTAACTGCAATTACTTGTTCACCTTTTTTTATCTAACATACTGCTAAAAAACAAAAAAAAAGGTTATATTTACAAGTTCTTTCCAAGTATTAAACTTATTTTTGTTGAGATCATATTTCTATATCGGCATATGCCAAAGATACGATAAACCTATGCAAAGTCCTGGCAATGAAAAGAGTAGACCAAGTTTGTGGATATCGAAATTGAAACTCATTTTCTTTTTAAATTCCAATGCTAATTGATATGAATGACATTTACTAAACTCTAAATAATTGTTACTCTCACTGAGGAGACCATGATAATTATCTACATGTTAGATAAACATTAAATGCTCACTGCCTCAATTAAATTAACTATGAAAAGTAATACAAGAAACCAGCAGTAATCCTTGTAACATTATATAAATTTCATGATATCAAAGGTTTTAATTTCAGCTAACAGTTAAGTCGTTTCTGACATCTTGCATTACGAGCTTGCATTCATTTATCACAAAAATTTATTGCTCTTGGTACTAATTTATCAATAGTAGCACTATTATTCTACAACTTTGTTATATTTAATTTTATTACAGCAAGTACTGTATTGTCAACAATGATGCTAGTATTACTGCTAATGTTACTATCATTATCACCATTACAACAGTTATACTATTGCTACAATTGAGATGTGTTGTTATTTACAGTGCTACTAACACTACTGTTACTTTCAGTACCATTAATTACATACTGCTGCTTACACTAGAACTAGCACTACTAATACTGCTACTGCTTCTACTGTATAATCAATATCACTATCAAATCCATGATTAAAATCTGTATCACCTATTTCATCTATCACTATTTCTTAAAGATGTTCATAAAAAAAAGCCTATATGTTTATGAAGAAGTAAAATGAAACCTATCAATATAAAGAAATTCACATCACCTTTGATCTGGTATGCAGAAGATCTGATTATCATTTTCAGTTACTAAAGTCTTCCAGTTTGGACAGTAACCATATTTCTATTCTTTATTTCTTTTCTTTTTATATTGTACTATGTACACAATTTCAAAAAAGGCATATCTGCTTTAATTTTTAAATATAAATTTAGATTATATCCAATATTAACACATCAAATCCAATCTGCATTACTATATTAAAAATAATCAATAAACAGACTTATTTTTCAAATTAACTTAAGTGGCAGTTCTCTTAGTTAATAATTAATCAAAAATATAAATAATACACTGAGTACTAATGTCATATATAATTTATTTACTTTTACTTAAAAACAAAACATAAAACATAAAAACATTTCCAAAGGTTAAAAAACAATAAAACTCTTCCCACCTTTGTGATAAATGGCTTTATACTTGAAAATCCTCCATGAAAATATGCAGTAACATATCTCCATAAAAAATAAACTTGTTCAGAAAATTAAACTCTATTTTCTACAAAACTTCATTTACAGCTTCTCCAAGACACTCACACTGCAAGACTAGTTACAAGTCATTAACTCTGGCACTTACCGGACTTAAATAATAGTTGTTCCCATTATACTCTTAACCCTGTCATGGGTATGCATGCACATATATGCTGTCAATCATTCATGATAAAAATAACATAAAATATAAAAGCTAAGTGATACATGTTTAAAATCTTATAAAAGTTTCAAATATGATCTGCCCTTTGAAGATTTGTTTCCTTTACTCACTTCCAGTATATGTTCCCATATACTATAATGTAGCAGACAGAAAAAAAAATTCTGTCATGTGTCATGTAAAGAATCTACAAAACAGTTACAAATTTTGGCAGAGAATATCATACAAATCATTATATACAACTTCAGTTACCGCTCCCACTTGCCTCTCATTACTAAACTGAAAACAAACCATAATACATATTCTTCCTGGCTCTTCATGAAATAAGACATCACTTGCTACAGAGCTATTGCATAGATGTGGCTCTATAACTAAAAGATATGCAAAAGGCATATGTAATCCTTATACTGTACAATATGAGGTGAAGCACAAAATACATTTACCTTACCAAAAAATGTGTATATTTGATACATCAAGAACTAATATTGGATGAAGACACAACCTAAAGCTGCTGTGAAACCAGATGTTGTTTAACATGGTGGTCAACTTCTTCATGCTCAAAAGGATGTAGGCAGTTAGACAGTAACTGGATAATTATTTAAACCTTTGGAAGATACTATCTTCTCCTGAATGCCAAAGAAAGATAATATATTATTTCTCCTTTTATGACTTTTCCACATAAAACTAAAAGATATTTAGAAAGATACAATGCTTGTGGATACTCTAATTAACAAAAAGTATAAAAAATGATAATGATGAGAAAAGTATATTGCCATAAAACCAATATCAATAAAGACAATTAGAAGTATCTTTCTATACATAAATGAAGAAAGCTTTCTCCCTCAAATTTCAACTTGAATTATTTATACTAAGCAATGTCATTTTACCTGGAAACTTTTATATTTCATCCATACAATAATTTTCAATAATAATAATTAAATGAATAAATAATAACAGCACTGCCACCAGAACACACCTTCAAATGTGTGATACATTTGAATCTGTGCTCCTTCCTTACTTTTTCCTGTTGTCCATCAACCCATTCACAACAGGGCATATATTTGCCTAATGCCACTCCTGTCAGGAAGATGATAACAAGCACATGCAGCTTCCAGCTGAGAGATCTCTCTCAGTGCAATGGACCTTTCAGAGCTCTCTTTAGCTGCACAATTCTATAGGGTGATCAGAGGAGGTTTTTGTATTTTTTTAAATTATTTTCACATGTCAAGAAAAATGTGCATATACAAATGCAACTGCAATGAGTATATACATATATAACTATGTAAAACGTGTATTTACAGGGAGAAATCATTATAGGACGTCATTCCAATGTCACCCGTTGCAAATGGGTTAAGCTCACTAATTTTAGCATGCCATTGCCAAATGTTCACAGCCAATTAGGTTCATAATATTTTTATCAGATCTTTCCATGTCACATTTTCAATCATTCATATCTATCACTATTATTCTAATACTGAGAACCATGTCTTACCCAACATCTTTTCCCACAAAGGCTGCTTTTGCAGTGGAAAAAGGGTAAATAGTACAAAAATGATAAGCACACCTTTTTAAAGATGTATTTGTTTTGTGTAAAAGAAAGAAAAAAGTACAACTTTAGATGGACACTTCCCCAAGTAGCCAAGCATGGCACAGTACTCATATCTTTTCTGTTAATTTAGTAACTATCTTTATCCATAACATTTTAACCTATGTCCTTTTTATTGAGATTTTTTATTCCTCTGACAAGATCAACAAAAATTATAAATACATTTTTCTTATTAGTCATTCAAATATCCTCTTTAATACTGCTCACATAATAACTGAATAGAACAGATCACTACCTTGTCCACATATTAAAATCGTAATTACTGATTATGCATACTATTTTAAAATAAATGAAAAGGATGAATGTGTACTTGATGCTTTATCAATACAAAAGATGATGGGTACAATATAAATCCTATAATCAAAATATCCAGACAGATTATTCACAAGACACTTACCATACCTGAATAGTGTGAATCAAAAGACACAGCTCGGCAGGAACATATTACTCATAAGCTTACATACTTTTATTCAGTATATATGCACTATATGATTCTTGACTAAAACATACACACTCTTATATTCATATAAATGCATCACACTTTCTTCTTTTCAATCATCATTCATAACATACACTTTCGGTTGAGAAAAGATGCGTAGTCCATCTTCAATTTGCATAAGTTTGTCTTCCAGGTCTTGTCTCCTTTTCTTCACCCTAAGTGTGTCTTGAGCCACAGGCAGGGATGAGAGCTCACGCATTACATCTGCTTGACCTTGAAGAAAAATTGTCAATTACAAATTACTCCCTGTAACCCTACAAGATTCTTACCAATTCATCAGAGTAGTTCTTTAAAACTAGAATAGTTTGACTGCCCATCATAAAAAAAATCTTAGATTTTGTAAAGTGCTCAAACATGTAAAATATCATATTGTATGATCCTGCGAAGGAAATGCTTTCAGTACAATATGCAGATTTCATAATACATAAAAAGTATATACATTTCTGCTGCACTCTGCTTAAGCACCATATTTGATTAGTCTACTGCATTCAGAAATACTTTGAGATCTTTTCAGAATACACTAGTGAGGTTTGGAGATATATTGACAAACACTTTTGGAAACCCTGTCTAAATTATATAACATAACAGATAATGAATTCTGTTACAAGATTATAACATGTCAAAGCCAACACTTCACTCCCTAGAGATCAATAAAAAACTCTTACCAAGAGAGTAAAAAAATTCTGCAATCAATACTGAAACAAGAACTTACTCTTGCGAAGGAGATGGAGGGTGTTGCGCCGCTCATGGTCAGGAAGTGGAGCATGGCCAGGCGGACACTCTGGGTCGACTGAGCGAGCAATCTCTGCTAACCTCTTCTCCTCCTCTTTCCGGGCTAAGAGATACCTAAGGAAGAAAATTTCAATGTTAATATATTTTGTGGATCTTACTTCTATTTTCCACAGTTCCCTCACCAGATGTATTGATATGTTGATGGGAGGGGAAGAGGAAGATAGGAATAATTGTGAGAAAAAAGAAAGAGAGAAAACAGAGGGGAAAAGTCAAGGCAGTGGAAAAATGTATAAAAAATGACATAAATATTCACAAATCTCTTACAGGCTAAACTAGGTAATAAAAGATTTTAGATCTAAGAAAACACTTGCACAACTAATTCAACACATTATGTCAAAAGTAGGCTAAATATCACTGTAGATTAGAAAATTTACTTGGGCAGTTTCCCTCTCTTGTAACTTGAGGGCGGTTCTCCCTGGCGCTGTCGGATATTCTTCATGGACTGAGATCTTCGTAAAGTTGATGGACTTGAGGGCTGACCATGCTGCTCTCTCTTCTGCTAGTAAGAAAATTAACAGAGATTATTCTGATACAAATAATAACTAATGTATCAATATGTCTTTAATCCTTCCACTACAGGCATTTATAGAGGGCTTGGATCCCCTTAGCAATCTGTTTTTTTTTTTTTTTGTTTTTTCAAAATACAAGCTACTTATTCCTTCAGTGGTGTAACTAGGTAATCATATCAAATGTGAATTAGTATCGCTTTGCTTATATATCATATATAGTCTCATATATCATACCATTATTCTAGCAAATAAAAAACACAGGCGAAAACACAATATATTAAGATGCCAAGCCAGGCCAAAAATCTGAAGATGTAGCCCATCTCAGAAGGCTTAAGGAAATAGCCTATACTATCTACCCTAAAGAAAAGTAATCATCACAACAAAGACAAATAAGCATATCATGGTCCAAAGTTACTTTATACCAGATTCTCACCTTTAGAAGCTTCGGTATAGAACTAACACTAGGCAAATCTTGAGCCTCATTTGGCACTGGTGTGGAAGATTTGGCTTCCTCTTGTGGAAAAGCACCTTCACTCACATTTTCATTTCCAACAATGTCATTGTACGGCATTGTATAGACCTCTGGACGATATTTATGGGTAGAGTCTTCAATTTGACTACTTGCATTGTTGTTTTGTATCCTCATATCACCATCTACTTGGCTTTCAGGTCGCAAGTCGAGGTGGAGATTTTCCAATGCAGAATTACAGGAGATAGACTGGTCTGGTTCACTGATGTTGAAGTTGCAGTCTGAGGTCATGGTTGAATTGAGATTCAAATCACCACTGGAAGCTGTTCTATTGAGTATTGCACTTGTGCCAGAAGACTTAACTCTTGATTCATTTTCTAAGTACTGGCTAACAAGTTCTGAACTATTATCTAGCTGTGGTGCCTCACTTACACCATCAATGGAGGCTTCAAATACTCTTGGGGATTCCAAGTTGCTTTTGGTTCGCTGCATGCTTTGAACACTTGACAAAGCACGGCTTGGTGGAGACTGTTCTATCTGCTTGACACTGTAATTACTAGATTCACTTCTCATTTTGCTTGGACTCCCACTGCGACTGTGACTACTCTGTTCTGAGGCTGGGGATGGAGCAGCATGGGCGAGATTACCGCTTGACTTTGAGAAACGTTTCTTCAACTGTGGAGATGGTGAGCTGACTGCCCTTTGATCAGACTTTGTGGAAGATTTTGCTGACTTTTCTGTTCGTCCTACTGCCGCACTTTTCCTGGAGAGGGCATCTCTATCAAAACTACGAGCACGCACCAGTTTTGCAGGCTTGGAACCACTTACCGCAGTGTTTAAGGCAGTTCTTGTTACAGATCTTTGTGTGTCTATACCATTACTTCCCTCACCATAGCCATAAAGACTAAGCATGTCTGAATTATCAAGCAATAATTTGTGCTGATTTTCTATATTTCTGTAATGCGTATTGTAATCCATCTCACATGCTGGCTTTCGGTTTCTTATCTTTGAGAGCAAATTATCCATCCGCATCTTCCTCACTCCATGGTTCAATTCACACCCAGAGAGAAGTTCCAACCCAGCCCCAGAATTCTGACGATGGGCTGCACTGACTGGTCGCGGAGAAACAGGTGTACGCCGAGAGGATGAGATGGGCCTCAGCATCACAGGACTCCCTGTTCTTGCAAGTCTTGGTGTGGCTTCCTTCAGTGGTGAATGGTGGGTGGGCATTGGAAGCGACTGGGACATGACACTTGAACTTCTGCTCTGATGTCCAAACCCATTCTCCTGCACCTGTCTCCCATCTTCTCCCTCACTTCGGTCTGGTAGATTCACCCCATTGTGTTGGAGGCGGGCACTGAGCTGTGTTACTGCTGACTCAATCTGTTCATCTGTTAGTGAGAAATAGTCTGAGTGTGCACTTCCCTCGTACTCTGAACTTGGGCTTCGTCTTCCAAGTTTCGATGAGCCATTGCGAATTGGGGCTAAGCAGTCCACCTGAAATAAATGGAATATTATCTGTTTAGTCTACTCCGTCCATCAGTTTGAATAATTTATTTGGATTACAATGAAAAGATGCATTAACTGACCATCTTTGGAAGACATTATATTAAAACATTTCTTTAAATGTATCATGCAAATATGATAGCAAATATAGAAAACAAAGCAGAGATATTATATGAATAATAAAAAAAGAAAAGAAAAGTGAGATGGTAAAGCTTATGATACACATCAATAGGAAACAACAATTATTAATGAACTATGAGGATGAACTAGCTGACCAGGAACATAAATTTAATATCATTAACAGAATACAACTACAAGATTCCTTACAAACAGTGCAAAGAAAAAGACTTGAATGCCTTTCTATTAGTTTTGAGCCTGACAAGTGAGTTAGTTACATCATTACCACTAATAAAACTGACAAAAATGAATTAACTATCAATTATTCATCTGCAGTGGGTTAATCTGTATGTATTTTTTCCCCAAATCATAATAACTTAGATCATAATAACACAAATTCAAGCTTCTAATAAAACTATCACAAGCATTCAATCATTTATGGTCATAAAGAAAATCAAACCATGGAAAGAAGAGAAAAAAAAAGATAATGAGCCACATTCCTTTACCTGTTTTAATGAAGATGTGGTACTTGCTGAGCTTTCTCTCGTTGCCCTTAGAGGCTGTGGTTTTCTGTTATTTTCTCGATCTCTACATCTTGCTTGTATCTCATGGAGCCGTCTTACATTGTCTTGTAAGAAATCGTGTTGGTTACGACCTGTTCACAAGGTACAATAAAGGCTGAGATGAAATGTCTTTCTATCTTTAATCATAATCCATTATCATTATAATCATAATCATAATAATAATAACAACAATACTAAAACAAAGGATAACAAAGACAATCAAAGAACAGAGAAACTTACTGCGTTCAGCTGGATGTACTGTGATGCCCTGAAGGCCAATGGTAAGTGATCCCTGGTGTCGCTCTCTGATCTGGCGTCCCTCGGGTGAAAGGCCACGACGCTTGGCAGGTAAATTCATTCTAGCTCTTCATGATATTGTGTACCTCCTGAAAAGAAGAAAACAGATTGAGAATAGAAAAGGTTTGAATATTATTCTAAAACGGTAGATGCTAGTATGTGTTTAGGAACAAATTATGATAATCTTTGTAATATATATTGGTCATTATCTATAGTCATATTTGTACTGGTATTTGGTAACTCTTGGAGTACAATTACAGTTATAAAAAATGATCAGTAATCACAAAGGTCATCTTTCATACCCATTGAGTGTGTATAAGTGTACTGTTTGTTATTTTGCGTTTGCTTTAGTATTCTACAAGACTTGGAAGAGATTCAGAAGCAGTATATTCTGCCAGCTCTCTACTTAAAAGACTTTGCCATCATTCACTACCTGATTTATGTTGAATCTCCACTGTATTCACCATAAGCTTTTTTTCTGAATGTGCTTCTACAAATCTTGAGCGGCAGGTTGTTTCTCCCAACATCCAGTTCACCCAAAGTAGTCTTTCCACCCAACCATCATAATTGCTTTGTCTATCCATCCAGGATAAGCCACACATGAGTAATCCTTATCCTTTTTATTGTTTATATTGCACTTTAATATTATATCACTATTACTGTTATTACTTTTACAAACAACTAAAATTTTGATATCAAGCATGATTATGTATGCAGTTATTTGATAAGAATTCCATATAACAAGTACAACCTTTTTGAGTTAAAAAAGAAAATGGAGAATAATAATTTACTTGCTTTTCTGGCAAAGGTGGGAAGAACAGGAAAATCTAAAAAATAATCCTAAGAAATTATTATCCAAGAGTGCAGATTATACAAAGATAAGGTCAGTACATGAATCATCATTTCAAAAGCAATATTCTGATTTGTAGGTAAATTGTGGTGAAACACTTGATTGAAATGCTTTTCAACAATTATATAAAATTCTAAAATAGTTTTAGAAAAAATCGTTAAAGTTCAAAAGCAATAACAAGTAGTAGCAATAATAAATAGCAGCAGCAATAAATCTGGTATAACTGCCCTTGCAGGACACAGCAAAATGACCATCATGGCTACAGTATTGGGCGAACTGGAAGTTCGAGGAATCTGAGGTTGGGCAAAACATCCAGTTGCCTAGTTAATGACTTAGCAGATGAATTTACCAAATGACTATATAATCGAGCCTCTTTCAGCTTCGTAACAAAACATTAACCTTCTTTCTGTCTCTAACGGTCAAAAACTTTCATTAACCTGTTAACAATGGGGATAGATTTGCTTACCCAGGCTCCAGGATGGGTTTCATTTCAAAACGAGGCAGTTTCACGCAACATACCTTGACTTTTCCCACTCTCTTTTAGCCACTCATTGTAGAGCTAGAGCCATTTTTGTGTTTTGTTTTTTTGTGTGTTTTACTGTTTTTAGAGACATATCTGTCATATCACAGGCTCTATCAATTCTGCAATTGACTAAAATTGTAGTTCGAGGTCCATATAAGCTCTTTTCTTTACACTCAGTGTGAGAGAAGTATTGCTGTTTTAGGGAAGCACAAAAAACAACTTTTTTTTCGTATTTGTGTGCTGTCACGAACGAATACAAAACACATAACCATCTACAATGAAGATAAAATGAAGAGGTAGGGAAGAGGAAGGAATCTTGTGCTTTTGACAGTGAGTGCCACAGTAAAAGGCATCTCTACTAGCACAGGGGCACATTGTAGACATTGGGCATGGTTTGAGTCACCTTTCTCTTCTCGCTCTACCTGCACATCTTTCATCTGTGGTACTTTAGAGCAAGAGATTGGCAATTTGCTATGTGCCATTGCTCTATAGAGATATTGCTTGCTAGAGACCGTAGATGGGTGCTGTTCAAGGCTCTCTCTCCTGCTGGTGCTAGAAGAAAGTGGTGCCATCTAGGTTTTGGACATTAGGTGAAACCCATTTTGCTTAATATTACTGCAATTATAGTAATTATGACTGCAATTGTCAACATCACTCACTCATTACTCATAACACAATAAAATAACATAGTGATCCAAAATCCCTGAACGTCATGACACCTACTGCTAGGCCAGAGCTCCTGTATCATGTATGACAAAAATACACGTCACCCGTCAATAATGGGTTAAAATTGTCATAACAATGTTTACATACAAAAATCCTATCCTTTAACCAAGTAATCAAATAATTTAAAAATCAATACCTCTCTTGAATCAAAAAAACATTATTAGCCCATGACATTTATGCAATTATGAAGACTAGTCTAATAAATTAACAAACTCATTTATATACTTACATGCATTTAAAAAGATTATAAATACATTTATGTTAGGCTGCAGTCATACAAATGTATATCACCTATACCTTCTTTTCAAATTTTATCTATATACTTATAAACCGTGCTAAATAGGGGACATTGCTAGGGTGTCATCCATAAACACTGCTGGTGGGCACAATATTGACTAATGTTTTTTTCTCACCAGCCAGGTGGCAGTTTGTTTATAAATATGACCAGCCTTGTTGAGATTTCATATTGTATTCTAGTTCTTAACCCTCTCGTGACGGGTGGTACAACATTGTACCGCGCATTCAAAAGCCCAGTGGCCGGGCGGCACAGTATTGTGCCAGCCATTCAATTGATTTAGGCCTAATAATTCGAACGCCCCGGCATTGGGACATTCAAGGCTAGAATTCCCCCGTCGTGGATGGGTTAAAATCCCTGCCCATACTGCTTGTTTGTTTCTTACTTCAAGAAAATATAGTGTTGTAAGGTAAGTCACATTTATCACTTAAATGAATAGGAAAAGGATATTTCTAATTAACTTAAATCAGGTTAGAATGTAATGATAATATTCATAGATAAAGTTAACCCTCTCTGGACGGGTGGTACAGTACTGTACCGCTCATTCAAAAGCCCAGTGGCCGGGCGGCACAGTATTGTGCCAGCCATTTAATTGATTTAGGCCTAATAATTTGAACGCCCCGGCAATGGGACATTCAAGGCTGGAATGCCCCCGTCGTGAGTGGGTTAATATCTATCAATTTCAAGATTCATACTAAAGCACCTTCCTTCCCTTGATCCAATAGTATTTTTAGAATAGATTTCGATTGTCGATCTAATGCTAAACACCAAAACAGAGAAAATGCCATGCAAAAATTAACATTCATGTATGATGCATTTTGTATATATATTCATTTATTTCTTAATCAGTAAGCGTACTTCCCTATCTCCTTAACACGACTCACCTATTATTAACTAATGAGGCCTTCACTGACAGGAAATTCATTAAATATATCAGACACCGCCATACTGACACCGTTTCAATAACAAACGACGTAAATGCGAAACCATACCTCTTATAAACTCTTCCGTTACATAATCTGCCAAAATTATTTCCCATGGCAAACGCGTGTACCTCAAAGACAAAGCCAACCCCCCAAAAATTACCTGGTTAAGATTAACTACCAAGAATTTCATTCATTGTAGGAGGATTATGCACCTGTTCTCTCGTGCTATTGTTTATGTTTGGATTCGGTCGTCATGGCAACGTTGGAAAGTATTATAGAAAATGGTTTTTTTATGGGAAGCTATAGAATATTGTGAATTTTTGCTTTATTTCTTGTCCTCTTTTAATATCCATTATCCTATCCGTATGTAATTGTGAACTAAATCATACATTCATTACGAAATGATATAAATACATAGAAAAACAGAGAGAATGAGATAGAGATAGAGATAGAGATAGAGATAGAGATAGATGGATAGATAGATAGATAGATAGAGAGAGAGAGAGAGAGAGAGAGAGAGAGAGAGAGAGAGAGAGAGAGAGAGAGAGAGAGAGAGAGAGAGAGAGAGAGAGAGAGAGAGAGAGAGAGAGAGAGAGAGAGAGAGAGAGAGAGAGAGAGAGAGAGAGAGAGAGAGAGAGAGAAGGGGGGAGAGAAGAAATAGTGACAAAGAGCAAGAGGGGGCGATATGAAGTCCTGGCAGAGAGATCAAAGATTAAGCAACCTCATGAACACGGATTTAGAAAAATAAAGCGAGAGAGGAGAAACATTGGAAAGCAAGAGTGGATTTTGGAATAAGTAACAGTACCGATGATAATGATAATGATAACAATGATAGTACTGACGATTATCATAATGTGGTTATAAAAGTGACGATATCAGTAATCCTAATGAAAACAATACTGATGATGATAACAATAATGATAATGAAAGGAACAGTGACAATCACTGATATTGATATTGATACTACTACTACATCTACTAAGGGTAATGATAATGATAGTAATGATGATATAAAAATAATGATGATAGTGATAATGACAATTACTGACAATTAAATGATAATATGATAGTGGTAATGATGATGAATCATGATAATAATAGTAACAATAATGATAATGATAATAATAATGATTATAATAATGATAACAATGATACTTATAGTAATAATGATAGCAATGATAACAATAATGATGATACTACTACTAATAATAATGATAATATGAATGGTAATAATGATAATGATAAAGATAATAATAACAATAATGATAATGACAATAACAACAACAATTAATAATGATAATAATGATAATGATGATAATGATAATGATGATGATAATAATAATAATAATAATTATTATTATTATTATTTTTTTTTTTTTATTATTATGATAATGATAATAATAATAATGATAATAATAATAGTAGCAATAATAATGATGATAATAATAATATCAATAATGCTAATAACAATACTAAGAATGAAAATGATAATAGTGGTAGCAATAATAATAATGATATTAATAATAATAATGATAATAATTATAATAATAATAATAATAATAATAATAATAATGATAATAATAACAATAATGATAATAATAATGATAATAAATAATGAAAATGATGATGAAAATGTTAATTTCAAAAATATTAATAATAAGGATAATAATCATATCAATGAGAATAATGATAAGAATGACAATGATAACAATAGTAATAATAATGATGATAGTAATGATAATGATGGCAATGATGGTGATAATGATGATACTGAAGATTATAACAATTATAACGATAATGATAATGATATTAATGATGATGTTATTAATAAAGATAATGATACCAATAATGATGAAAATAGTAATTATAAAGATAATAATGTTAATGAAAATGATGTTGATAATGTTAATAGCCATAATGATGATGATGATAATGATAAAAATGATAGTGATTATAATAATGATACTACTATTACTATTACTACTACTACTATTACTATCACTACTACTACTAATAATAATGATAATAATAATGGTGACATTAACAGTAAAAATGAAGGTAATAATAATAATGATAATGAAAATGAAAAAGACAATAATCATGAGGATAATGATAGTAATAATAACAACAATTATGATGATAAATCTGCTGATAATGATAGTAATAATAATGATAGTTACAACAATATTAATGATGGTAATGATGATAATGCTGATAATGATAATGATAATAATAATAACAGTACTAATGATAAGAATGATAATGATAATAATAATAACAGTACTAATGATAAGAATGATAATGATAATCATAATAGTAAGATAATGATGATTACGATGATAGTAATGATGATAAAAATAATAACAGTAATAAGAACGATGATATGATTATTATGATAACGATAACGATAATGATAACAATGATATTACTAATAATGATAATGATAATACTAGTGATAATAACAATAACAACAACAGTAATAACAAGAGGAACAATAGTAATAATAATGATAAAAATAATGATAATATTAATAAAGATAATAATAACAATAATGATAATAATAAAAATGGTATTGAAAAGGATAATAATGACAATGATTATAATGATAACAAAGTTAATGCTGATAAAGGCGTAATTTTCCCTATAGTCTATACTTTTTGTGCACCCAACAAAAGCAGATGTGATTAACCTTATCAAAAAAGCATAAAGGTTATCCCCAGCGATTACGAAAAAAAGATCCAAGTTCAATGACCTTTATGGAATCGTTCTCGCTCTCCGTCCGAGACTATTTAAGAGGCTCATTCAAGATGACAATTTTCTTGCAAGATGCCCGTGTTGTTGTTTTGGGGAACGAGTGTTTTCGCGTGTGAGACGGAGAGAGGAAGAGGGAAGGGGAGGAGGGAGAGTGGAAGAAGGGAGGGAGAGAGAGAGGGGGAGGGAGATAGATAGATAGATAGATAGATAGCGAGAGAGAGAGAGAGAGAGAGAGAGAGAGAGAGAGAGAGAGAGAGAGAGAGAGAGAGAGAGAGAGAGAGAGAAAGGGGAAATAAGAGAAAGAGAGATAGATAGGTAGATAGATAAATAGATAGATAGATAAATAGATAGATAGAGAGAGAGATAGGGGAGGAGAGAGAGAGAGAGAGAGAGAGAGATAGAGAGAGAGAGAGAGAGAGAAGAGAGGAAGAGAGAGAGAGGTAGATAGATAAGAAGAAAGAGAGAGATAGAAAAAGAGAATAGAGAGAGAGAGAG
Source organism: Penaeus japonicus (assembly GCF_977035675.1). Classification (NCBI taxonomy): domain Eukaryota; kingdom Metazoa; phylum Arthropoda; class Malacostraca; order Decapoda; family Penaeidae; genus Penaeus; species Penaeus japonicus. Next base: position 29,458,860 of record NW_028234415.1, on the reverse strand, counting down.
AGAG
>NW_028234415.1:29416356-29418856 GCF_977035675.1 Penaeus japonicus | reverse complement strand
ATATATATATATATATATATATATATATATATATATATATATATATATATATGTCCTCTTTTTCCTACTTTTCATTCTTCATTCCCCTTCATCGTTTTTTCTCTCTATCTCTCTTTCTTGTTTACTCTCTCTCTCTCTCTCTCTCTCTCTCTCTCTCTCTCTCTCTCTCTCTCTCTCTCTCTCTCTCTCTCTCTCCTCTCCTTCTCTCTCTCTCTCTCTCTCTTTCTCTCTCTCTCTCTCTCTCTCTCTCTCTCTCTCTCTCTCTCTCTCTCTCTCTCTCTCTCTCTCTCTCTCCCTCACTCTCTCTCTCCCACCCCTGCATTCGTTACAGCTCCCTCCAAGGAACCAGACAGGTAGAATACATTTATCCTCATAATTCAGCGTCTCTATACAATCTACTCGGGCGAAGTGTTGGTTACGACGGGAGGAGGGAGGGAGGGAGGGGACGGCATAGGGGTAGGTGGTGGGGGGGTGGGGGGAAGGCTATAGAGGAGGAACATGTTGGTTGACTCAGATGTTAGGGGTCTCGCTCTCTCTCTCTCTCTCTCTCTCTCTCTCTCTCTCTCTCTCTCTCTCTCTCTCTCTCTCTCTCTCTCTCTCTCTCTCTCTCTCTCTCTCTCTCTCTCTCTATTTCTTTCTCCCACTCTCTCTCTCTCTCTCTATCTATCATTCTATTTATCTATATCTATCTCTCTCTCTCTCTCTCTCGCTCGCACTCTCACTCCCTTTTTTCTTTTCTCGTATGTCCCTCTCCCTTTCCCTTTTTTAGCGGCGGTGGAATTAATGAGGTGTGAGTGGTTTCATGATGGTGTTATTGGACTGTTTGGCTTACGAGCCGATTCGGAAAAAGAGAGGAAGATAGGGAAAACGAAGGAGAGAGAGAGATAGAGAAAGAGAGAGAGAGAGAGAGAGAGAGAGAGAGAGAGAGAGAGAGAGAGAGAGAGAGAGAGAGAGAGAGAGAGAGAGAGAGAGAGAGAGAGAGAGAGCATAGCCATCCCAACACTCCCCTAAAACACCACACACGACCACAAATTGAAAGTGCTCCTCCTCCTCCCCTCAAATCTCCCCTCTAGTCCTCTACCCTTGTCCCCTCCCCCCCTCCCCGTACCTCCTCCTTCTCCTCCTCCCTCCTCTTCCCTTTCCTTCTTCTCCCCCTCGAAGGCCCTCCTCCTCCTCCCCCTCGCCCTCCTATTCCTCCATCCTCCTCCTCCCCCTCCTCACCCCAGACTCCACTTCCCCTCCTCCCCCGTTCCCCTTCTCCCGACACCCCTTCTCCTCCTTCTCCCGTCGTCACCTCTCCACCCTCCCCCTCCCCATATTCTGTTCCTTACTCTCTACTCCCCCTTTCTCTCCTATTCCCACTCTCCCCCTTGCCCCCTCTCACCTTCCCCCCTCTCTCCTTCCTATTCATTCCTCCCTCCTACTGCTCTTCACCCCCTTCCCCGCTATCCTCTCTCCCGCTCCCTCTCCCCTCTCCCTCTCCCCCCTCTCCGTCTCCCTACTATTCTCCTTTCCCCTCTCCTCCCATACTCCCTCTCCCCTATCCCTGCCCTCTCTCCCTCTCCCCCTTCTCCGTCTCCCTACTATTCTCCCTTCTCTCTCTCCCTCACCCTCCCATCCCCATACTCCCTACCCTCTCTCCTTCTCCCTCCCATTCTTTTCCCTCGCCCACTCCCTTCCCCTCCCCATACCCTCTCTCCCTCTCACTCCCCTCACCCTCTACTCCCTCTCCCTCCCATTCTCCCCCCCCCCCGTCCCTCCACCCTTATTCCCTCTCTCTCCCATTCTTCCTCGCCCCCTCCCCCCTCCCTTCTCTCTCGCCCCCTCCCCTTCTCCTTCGCCCCCCCCCTCTCCTCCGCCCTCCCTTCTCCCCATCTTCATTGTGTTCCTTCCTCGCATTGAAAATGGTTCCACTTGACTTGCCAATAAAGTAGAGTAGTTGATACCACTGAGGAGATGAATGCGGAAAGAGGATTGGCGGAGGAAAGGAGAGAGAGAGAGAGAGAGAGAGAGAAAGAGAGAGAGACAGAGAGAGAGAAAGAGAGAGAGAGAGAGAGAGAGAGAGAGAGAGAGAGAGAGAGAGAGAGAGAGAGAGAGAGAGAGAGAGAGAGAGAAGAGAGAGAGAAGAGAGAGAGAGAGAGAGAGAGAGAGAGAGGGGGGGAGAGAGGAGAGAGGGGAGAGAGAGAGAGAGAGAGAGAGAGAGAGAGGAGAGGGAGGAGGAGGGAGAGAGAGAGAGAGAGAGAGAGAGAGAGAGAGAGAGAGAGAGAGAGAGAGAGAGAGAGAGAGAGAGAGAAGGAGAGGGAGGGAGGGAGGGAGGAAGCGAGAGAAGGGAGAGAGAGAGAGAGAGAGAGAGAGAGAGAGAGAGAGAGAGAGAGAGAGAGAGAGGGAGGGAGGGAGGGAGGGAGGGAGGGAGGGAGGGAGAGAGAGAGATAGAAAAAGAGAGAGAGAGAGAGAGAGAGATTAAGAATGACAGAGGATGGTAAAAGTGAATAGTGAATGG
>NW_028234415.1:29403856-29411356 GCF_977035675.1 Penaeus japonicus | reverse complement strand
GTCATTTCCGCATCATGAAAAAGCTTTTTCTTTTCCTCTTTGGTTGTAATAGTCTTTTCTTTTTGTTTATTTCCTCGTGGGCAATGTTTTCAGGTGTTGGTACGTCAATTTATTTTGAGGAAATAACTAATCGTTTTTTCTCTCTTTCGCTTTCAGTTCCAATCTTTATTTGTTTGGTTTTATCAACCGTATACTGGATATTTTCCTCCTTTAAATTCAGAAATATTTTCCCACTCTTTTGCCAAAAAAATGAAAAAAAAAACGATCTTAATAAGATGGCCTTGCAACACACGTAATACACTAACCCTCTCCCTCATGTCATCATCTCTCTCCCTCTCCTTTTTTTCCTCTTCCTCCCCTCTCCAATATCCATTACTTCTCTCATTTCTCCTTTTCAATTTCCACTCTATCATCTTTTACTGCAAGTTCTCCCCTTCCTCCCTCGGACCTCTGAGCAATCGCACTTGCCATCACCTGTCGCTGGTAGCTGCCTATGCTCCTGTTCCCCGGTGCATCAGGCGTAATCCGCATTTTGCCTGTTCCTCAAATCATCAACCTCCTCTCTTTACTCGGGTTGTTTCCCTTTTTATATGTTTGGTTCTGATTAGGCCTCGCTGTCTGCTTGCGACGCCTCTCCCTTGCGCGCGCCGGGGGTATTTTCTCTCGATTTCTTTGTCGCTGTTTCTCTCGCTCCCTCTCTCCCACGGCGCACGTACACACGCTGAGGAATTCTGTATCTTGGTATCCATCTAGATATAAACGAAAAGGAAAAGGAAGGGAAGCGTATACATACCTGCACACACACAAACACACACAAACAAACACACACACACACACATATGTGTGTATATATACAGTATATATATATATATATATATATATATATATATATATATATAGAGAGAGAGAGAGAGAGAGAGAGAGAGAGAGAGAGAGAGAGAGAGAGAGAGAGAGAGAGAGGGAGATGTGCATACACACACAAACATGCACACACACATGCATGCACACACAAGCACACACACCCACACACACACACACACACACACACACACACACACACAAGTACCCCCCCCCCCACACTCACGTACACACACACAAACATGCACACACGCATTCATGCACACACACACACACACGCATATGTGTGTGTATGTGTGTGCATGTGTATAAATATGTATATGTAAATATATATATATATATATATATATATATATATATATATATATATATATATATTTATCTATTCATATACACACACACACACACACACACATATATATATATATATATATATATATATATATATATATATATATATATATGTATATATATATAAACCCTCCCTCCACATTCCTCCTCCCCCTCCCTCCATATCCCCCTCCCCTCCCTCCATACCATCTTACCCCTTCCCCTCCCTCCCCCTCCCTTCTCCTCCCTCCATACCCTCTTACCCCCTCCCCCCCCTCCATACCCTCTTACTCCTCCCCCTCCCTCCCCCCTCCCTCCCCCCTCCCTCCAGCCAGGCGACCCCAATGTGGTAATAATGGTAAAACCTCCCACTGTCCCCTCTCCTCGCCCCAGGGGTTCTCTGGGTCGTTTTCTTCTTTCCTCTCCCCTTCTTCCTCTCTCTCCCTCTCCCCTCTCCTCTCTCCCCTCTCCTTCTACCCCCTCTCCTCTCCTTTGACCCCCTTCCCACCTCCTGACCTCCCCCCTACTCCCCTCTGTCCTGCCCCTCCTCCCCTCTGTCTTCCCCCTACTCCCCTCTGTCCTCCCCTCTACCCTCCCTCTCCCTCTTTTATTCCCCGAACGCTCCCCTCGTCCCCTCGTCCCCTCCCCTGCTCCCCTCACTCGCAACCTTCTCCCCTCAGGCCATGACACACCATCGACCCTGCGAATATCTAAAAAAGAAAATACATCTCGGCCGCCGCGTCCTTCTCGCGTCTCCCTCGCTGTCTCCCTCTGTCCGTCTGTCTCTGTCTCTGTCTCTCTTTTTCTCTCTCTCTCTCTATCTCTCTCTCTATCTCTATCTCTCTCTCTCTCTCTCTCTTATTCTCTCTCTCTCTCTATCTCTATCTCTCTCTCTCTCTTATTTTCTCTCGCTCTATTCTTTCTTACTCTCTCTCCCTCTATCTCTCCCTCTCTATCTATCCCTCTCTTTCTTTATTCCTCTTTCTCTCTCTCTCTCTCTCTCTCTCTCTCTCTCTCTCTCTATATATATATATATATATATATATATATATATATATATATATATATATATATATATATATATCGCTCTCACCTTTACGTTTTCACATATAGCTTAATTTCCTAAGAGCTATTACTATACTTTGTTATTTTTCTTTTCCTTTTCTCTGTATTTGTTTTTGCGTGTTGTGTGTTGACAGGGTCTTGCGTGGCGTTATATACTGAGAATTATGGTTTGTTTTGCTTTCTGTGGATTTATATCCGCGTGGATATGTATTATAGCGAGGGTTCTTTGTGTGTTTATGCGGTAGTGATCCAGCATCAAATTATTATGTATACTTTTTTATTTTATTCCCCTCTCTTTGACTTTCATCTTTCTATTGAATGGCTCTACACTTCTCTCCGCTTATTAGAGACACACACATATATATGCATGCATACACTCACATACCTATTAGAGACACACACATACCTATGCATGCATACAGTCACATAAACACCGCGCACACACGCACACGCACACGTACACGCATACACACACACACAAACATACACACACACATACACACGCACACACACACACATACATATATATATATATATATATATATATATATATATATATATATATATATATATATATATATATATATATATATATATATATATAGCGAGAGAGGGAGAGGGAGAGAGAGAGAAAGAGAGACCGAAAGGGAGGGAGAGAGAGAGAGAAAGTCAAAGAAAAAACTACAACAAATGTCATCATCAGAAAGAGAGAGGAAGAGAGAGAGAAAAAAAACTACAGCTAACGTCATCAGGCAAAACAGCTGCAAGAGAGAGAGACATGAATAAATAGTGTGAATAATAAGCTGAATAATCCTCGCCGGCGGGCCCTCGGGAGGGAGTTCCAAAATGTATGACCAAACTGCTGTGGCGACGGCTGTTTTCCGTCTGTTTGTTTTGCGTGTGTTCTGTGTCGCATGTTATGGACTCTCTGTTATGTAGGCTGTGGTGTTAGTTTAGTTTGTATGGTGTGTGTTGCATGCTGTGTTTCTTTTGTTAAAAAGCATAGTTTGTAAATTCAGGTTTTTATATCCTGCTGTGTTGTGTGTCGATTATGAAGCTCTCAAAATACCGAGCTGCTCGGTGTTGTTTTTCCTAATATACTTTATTGCAAGCTGATCATGGTGTCGTGGGTATGCCGTGTGCTGCGAGGCGTCGTGTGCTGTGCTCCTCCCGCTCTGCTGCTGTGCTCGTGGCGGTAGCTCTACCCGAGTCCAAATTATGCCTTAAGCCTGTAATACCCATGAATGGGGTGATCATAGGGGAGCAGGGGGGGGGGGGGATCAAGGGTCAGGCGAACATGCATCTTCGATCAAGCATTTTTTTTTCTTAATTATCGTTGCAAAGAATTAAGCTTATGCATGCAAGGATAATTATACATTTGAAAGGCTTGAATAGACTAGGATGAACATTTAACAGGCATGCGTGCTGTGAGACGCCCCTTTTTTAAAGATTTTTCAAGGATGTGAAATATATATATATATATATATATATATATATATATAATATATATATATATATATATATATACATATATTATATATATATATATATATATATATATATATACATATATATGTATATATATACATATATATACATATATATATACATATATGTATATATATACATATATATATACATATATATATATATATATATATATATATATATATATATATATATATGTATATATATATATATATATATATATATATATATATATATATATATATATATATACATTATGTATATATATATATATATATATATATATATATATGTATATATATATGTATAAATATATGTATATATATATACATATATGTATATATACATATATATACATATATGTATATATATACATATATTTATACATATATATATATATATATACAGTATATATATATATGTATGTGTGTGTGTGTGTGTGTGTGTGTGTATGTGTGTGTCCATATACGTATACGTATTGCATATACGCAGTTATATAGAATACATATGTATATCCACACATCCACACTGAAATATAAACATCAAAAACGTTTTAAATCGACAGTACAAAGTAATAAAGAAAAAACAGGTAAAATATATTCACGGTATAAAAAACTGCCTGTAGTCAGTAGCAAAATAAATGTTTTATTTCATAGACGTGAAAAAAGCAAAGGGAAAAATATCAAATGAAATGTTAAATGCAAAAATATAAAACCGTGAATTAATGTTGTAAAAATGTATCGTCAGTAGATTTTAAATATTTTAGATCGTAAGTTTTAGCATCAAATATATTCATATTTTCATGTACACAAAGCGTCCATATATGAATACATATGTTAACACACTGTGCATATATATATATATATATATATATATATATATATATATATATATATATATATATATATATATATATATATATATATATATATATATATATATATCCCTTCCTCTTATTCCTCCCTTCTCTGTCCTCCCTTCTCTTCCCTTTCTTCCTCTCTACTCCTCTATCCCCCCTTCCCCTCCCTTCCCTTTGCTCCCCTTTCCTCTCCTCCTCTTCCCTCCCCTATCCTCCCTTTCCCTCCCCTCCCTTTCCTCCCCTTCCCTCTCCTCCCCATTCCTCCCTTATCCTTCCCTCTCCTCCCTATCCTCCTTTATCCCCACTTCCCCTTTCCTCCCCTGTCCTCCTTTACCCCCCCCCCTTCCCCTTTCCTCCCCTATCCTCCTTTAACCCCCCTTCCCCTTTCCTCCCCTGTCCTCCTTTATCCCCCCTTCCCCTTTCCTCCCCTGTCCTCCTTTAACCCCCCCCCCTCCCCTTTCCTCCCCTGTCCTCCTTTAACCCCCCTTCCCCTTTCCTCCCCTGTCCTCCTTTATCCCCACTTCCCCTTTCCTCCCCTGTCCTCCTTTAACCCCCCTTCCCCTTTCCTCCCCTGTCCTCCTTTATCCCCACTTCCCCTTTCCTCCCCTGTCCTCCTTTAACCCCCCTTCCCCTTTCCTCCCCTGTCCTCCTTTATCCCCACTTCCCCTTTCCTCCCCTGTCCTCCTTTAACCCCCCCCCCTCCCCTTTCCTCCCCTATCCTCCTTTTCCCCCCCCCCCTCCCCTTTCCTCCCCTATCCTCCTTTATCCCCCCTTCCCCTTTCCTCCCCTATCCTTCTTTAACCCCCCTTCCCCTTTCATCTCCTCCCCATCCCTCCCCATACCTTCCCTCCCCTCTCCTCTCCTCCCCTCCCCTTCCCTCCCCTCCCTGCGTGACAGCAAAGCACTTCGCCAAACAACCAAAAGCCGACCGCCGTTAACTCACTCTCTTCCACACCTTCGTTTTTTCAACAGCAACAATCAACTCTCTCTCTAGCGGGGTCAAGCCACCGACAGAGTGTGTGCGTGTGTGTGTGTGTGTGTGTGTGTGTGTGTGTGTGTGTGTGTGTGTGTGTGTGTGTGTGTGTGTGTGTGTGTGTGTGTGTGTGTGTGTGTGTGGTTGGGTTTATGTGCGTGTGCATGGGGTTGGGGGGGGGAGGGTTTTGTATGTATGTGTGTATGTGTGTGTGTGTGTGTGTGTTTGAGTAATATGAGTGTATGTTTTTCCGTAATATATGTGTTTGTGTAATGAATGTTTATGCATGTGAGCCTATGCTCGTCTGTGCGGTGATCGTCAATATGTTCCACAGAACAGCTCCGGAAAAGTTCCTCTACTTTTATTGACATTCCATTTTTAAATCCTTAAATGGAACCCGTGTATCCAGACCAATTGCAATTCCGCTCAAAATTCACACACACACACACACACACACACATATACATATATATTTAGAAATAAAAACGAGAGAAAACTCACCAAATGGTTGTCCAAAAAGCCTCTCCCGTTTTCTCCATTGGTTATAGAATCATTTTCACTTCACAAGTAATTCCACGGCCGCGTTCAAAGTTTAACCTTCGTGTTGTCTGAAAGTCTTCGGTGTGTGTGTGTGTTTGGGGGGGGGGGGGTGAGGGTGGAGGGTATGGTCGTGTATATTGCGTCTATGTTGGTTTTGGGTATTGTGAATGGGTTCTGCAATCTGATTTCTGCAACTAGAAGTGGTAAATGTTGGGTTCTCTTTTTTTATATTTGTTCTATTTTCTTCTTCTTTCTTCTGCTTATTCATTTTCCTTTTCTTTTCCTTCCTCTTTTTTATCTTTCTGTATATATATATATATATATATATATATATATATATATATATATATATATATGTGTGTGTGTGTGTGTGTGTGTGTGTGTGTATGTATATGTATGTGTACGTGTGTGTGTGTGCGTGTGTGTGTGTGTGTGTGTGTGTGTGTGTGTGTGTGTGTGTGTGTGTGTGTGTGTGTGTATATGTAATATATATATATATATATATATATATATATATATATATATATATATATATATATATATATGTATGTATATGTATATATATATATATATATATATATATATATATATATATATATACACACATTGATAATAGCACCAATGACGACAATGAGAACACGAGATTCTGATTCACCATCAACCCCACATGCCCCACCTCAGCCACCAAACCACCAGTAATGACAAAATCCAAAGTACTAAGACAAGCGCTCGCCTCGAATCTACATTTGTTTTCCCTTTTCCCTTCCGCTGTTCGCCGAGGAAACGGGTATCGAGACAAATTTCAATCAGCTGTCTGGCCATTTGTTACAGGCGGTCAAATGAGTCCTGCATTCTGGGGAAAAAGGCAATTCTGTTACATTTCGTTTTTTTCCTCCTTTTTCTATTTCTTAGATTCATATCAGTTCAAAATGATTTTTTTTAACAATAAGTTATGCTAGAAATAATGAAAACTTAATTATCATAAGAAAGATAAAATAGTGATTATAATAGTGAAGACAATTCAAAGGATGAAATTCGAAATAATATAAATGATAATCATATCATATCAGATATATTGTGACAATAGCAATGAAAACAGCAACATCAGTAATGATGCTAATAATGCACAATAAAGTAATTGTAATGATAATAATGATAATAACAATAACAACAATAATAAATTGTATCAACATTCTCGATTTACTGACATGATGATGATAATGATAGTGACAATTATATTAATAATTGTAATAGTCATAGATAATAATAATATAAATAATGATAACAATAACAACAGCATCAACAATAATGAAAAAGCAAAGACTAGACCTATAACAATTGGCCCTGAAATCTTAGATAAAGTAATCTTTGTTCCCGATTCCCACCT
>NW_028234415.1:29388856-29391356 GCF_977035675.1 Penaeus japonicus | reverse complement strand
ACCCTCCACAATGTTAGACTAACCTGAACAGAAGCTCACCATTATGAAACCTTCCGGAAAGCTTTCCCATAATTCTTATGACTGCTAACTTGGGTTCGAAGTTTTTCCTCTTAAACTTTGACAGAGAGAGAAAAAAATGTGTATAACTTGAACTTTGAGAGAATTTCGGCCATACTTCCGGTAATTTGCTTCTAGCTTCCTTTCACCACTTATTTTACTTGTGTTGTATTTTTTATCATTACGTTCTCTGAATGTATCGCTGTAAATATTATCATTCCTAACCACTTCAAGCATCATTCTAATCATCATTCTTATCACTATCATTATTATTAAATATGGACGTACGTGTATATATATGCATATCTTATTTTGAATAGTGTGTAATCTTATCACAGTGTTGTCAGTTAACTGATTTTTTTTTCTTTATCTTTTTTTTTTACAATCTTTTTATCATCCATATTTTTTGCAATTACTATTTAATTTAAAAATGAAATATATAATACTTGCCGTTAGAATAATTCCCAATCAACTGTTCATTTTTCCACCCCAAAATTGGGTTCGAAGTTTTTCCTCTTAAACTTTGACAGAGAGAGAAAAAAATGTGTATAACTTGAACTTTGAGAGAATTTCGGCCATACGTTTGGTAATTGCTTCTCCATTATTTTACTTGTGTTGTATTTTATAATCAATACTTTCTCCTGAATGTAATTCTGTAAATATTTTCATTCTCCCATCCCACTTAATAATGCCCCAACACATTTCTCAACCATCATTCTTATCACTATCATTATTATTAAATATGGACGTACGTGTATATATATGCATATCTTATTTTGAATAGTGTGTAATCTTATCACAGTGTTTGTTCATTCTAACTCGGATTTTTTTTCTTTTATCTTTTTTTTCCAATCTTTTTATCATCCATATTTTTTGCAATTACTATTTACTTTAAAAATGAAATATATAAACATTGCCCCTGAAAAAGCTGTTCTATCTTTTTGCCCACTCACCCCTGTATCTCCCAATCCACTTAATCATCACCCCAACCCTCACCCTCCCTCTCTCATTATTATTAAATATGGACGTACGTGTATATATATGCATATCTTATTTTGAATAGTGTGTAATCTTATCACAGTGTTGTCAGTTAACTGATTTTTTTTTCTTTATCTTTTTTTTTACAATCTTTTTATCATCCATATTTTTTGCAATTACTATTTAATTTAAAAATGAAATATATAAACATTGCCCCTGAAAAGCTGTTCATCTTTTCACCTTTTCGAAATAAAAGAAGAAGTCAACCCTTCCCCTCCGGTCTAAACCCCATACCCACAACCCTACCCCCTCCCGGTCTCCCCCACTTCAACCCTGCCCCCAATTCAACCCTCCCCCCTCCCGTCTCCCCCCACTTAAACCCGCCCCTACCCCAACCCTCTCCCCCCCTGTCCCCAATCCCCACTTCACCCTGCCCCCCAAACCCCAACCCTCCCCCCTCGTCTCCCAACCCATTCAACCCTGCCCCAACCCAAACCCCTTTTCACCCCTCCGGTCTCCCAACCACTTCAACCCTGCCCACCCAACCCTCACCCCCCTCGGTCTCCAACCCACTTAAACCCCTGCCCCCAACCCAACCCTCCCCCCCGGTCTCCCCACCCACTTCAACCCTGCCCCAACCCAACCCTCACCCTCCCGGTCTCCCAACCCACTTCAACCCTGCCCCCACCCCCCCTCCACCCCCTCCCGGTCTCCCAACCCACTTCAACCCTGCCCCAACCCAACCCTCACCCCTCCCGGTCTCCCAACCCACTTCAACCCTGCCCCAACCCAACCCTCACCCCTCCCGGTCTCCCAACCCACTTCAACCCTGCCCCAACCCAACCCTCACCCCTCCCGGTCTCCCAACCCACTTCAACCCTGCCCCAACCCAACCCTCACCCTTCCAACCCAGCCCCCCCTCCCACCCCCCAACCCTCCTATCACCTCCCGGTCTCCCAACCCACGTCACCCCTCCCCCACCCCCCCCCTCCCCCCTCCCGGTCTCCCAACCCACTTCAACCCTGCCCCAACCCAACCCTCACCCCCTCCCGGTCTCCCAACCCACTTCAACCCTGCCCCAACCCAACCCTCACCCCCTCCCGGTCTCCCAACCCACTTCAACCCTGCCCCAACCCAACCCTCACCCCTCCCGGTCTCCCAACCCACTTCAACCCTGCCCCGCGCCTCCCCCCAGCCCTCCCCCACCTCGCAGCCCTCCCCCTGCCCCACTCCCTCTAAAGCACTGGGCCTAATCTCTCACATTACTCTCTTTTGTTCCAGGTAAGAGGGTCCCGGCAGGAAGCGTAGCCCCGGCGCAGGCTACGTGGAGAGCCCTCCGCGTCCCGGCCGCCCCTAACGACGAGGGCGCTCGAGTCACGCCAAGGGCAGGATAAGTGTGACACTCCCGAGACTAGGGTTGAACACTCAACTCCTTCTCGGATCCTTCTCCTCTGTCCTATTCTAC
>NW_028234415.1:29358856-29361356 GCF_977035675.1 Penaeus japonicus | reverse complement strand
CTCCTCTCCTCATCCTATCTTCAATATTTTTTTCCCCTCTTCTCCTCCTCCTTCCCCTCTCCATTTCCCTTCTCTTCCACTTCCTCTTCTCCTGCCTTTCCTTCCTCTTCGCTCCCTTCCTTATCCTCACCTTCCTTCTCCTCCTTCCCCTTTCTCTCTCTCCCTCCTCTCCCTCCTCCTCCTCCTCCTCCTCCTCCTCCTTTCCCTCCCTCCGTCCTTCCCTCCTCTCCCTCCCTCCTCTCCCTCCTCTCCCTCCTCCTTTCCCTCCTTCCCTCTTCTCCCTCCCCCTCTCCCTCCCTCCCTCTACCCCGCGTCCGAAGCACGACGAAATCATCTGATCGTTTTACATTATTCGGGTTTTAGGTATTCTGACAGCTATTATTGTGCCGTTGATTGAATTAGGAGGCTCCCTTCCTCCCTCCTTCCCTCCCTTCCTCCCTCCCTCTCTCCCTCCTTCCCTCCCTCTCTCCTTTCTTCCCTCTCTCTCCCTTCCCTCCCTCCCTCCTTCTTTCCTTCCTTCCTTCTTTCCTTCCTATTTTCTCTTCTTCCTTCCTTCCTTCATTCATTCATTCATTCTCTCTCATCTTCCCTCCTTCCTTCCCTCCCGTCTTCCCTCCATCCTCTCCTCCCTCCCTCCATCTTTCCTTCCTTCCTTTCCTCCCTCCCTCCCTCCCTCCCATCCTCCCCCCTCCCCCTCCATCCCTCCCTCCTTCCTTCTCTCCTTCCTTCCCTTCCTTCCTCCCTCCTTCCCTCCTTTCCTCCTTTCCTCTCTTCCCTTCCTTTTCCTTCCCTCCACCACGAGAAATCTTAATGGTTGCCTACGGGTTAATACGGCGTGTGTTCGTGTGTTTGTTTGTCTGGGATTTGGAAATTATTTTAATAAACGAAAGGGCAGTGAAAATGTTGTCTTTTGTCATGTTTTTGAGTTTCTTATTTTGATCTTGATGATAACGATCGTGTATTATTACTGATATAAGAATAAGAATGATAAATATTGATGATAATATTGATGATAATAGAAATTATGATTATATGTACAATGATTCGTGATTATTGTAATGATTAGCTTATCATTGCTATTATAATAATGGTCAAATGATGATAATGATGATAGGATTGAAGATAACAATAAGTAATAATATTTGAAGTAGCAACGGTGATGCTAGCAAGAGTAATAGCGTTGATGGTCATAATGAAAATACAATTGAATAATGAAAACACAATTCCATATTGCCAGTGTAAATTGTATTGAAATGTAACATATTACTGTTGTTGTTGTTCCCAAATAATGATAATAGTATTTGCGATTGTTATGAAGAGAATGATGTCAAAAGTGTTTTGTTTATTTTTATAGAAAATCGTTTATGAGAATGATCTGTTATTATCATTGTCATTATTTTTATTGTTATCATTATCGTTATTATTATTGTTGTTGTTCTCATTGACTCCATCATTATTATCATTATCCTTATGATTGTTATCATTGTAATTATAATTGTTATTATCGTGTTTCTTTGTTATCATTATTATTATCATCATTATCATTATCATCCTTATTAGTATCATTATTACCATCACTTTCATTATAAACATTACTTTTATCATTTCCATTACTGTTATTATATCATCGTCATTATTATCAATTTCATTTTTGTAATTACTATCAGCTTTCTTAATGGCACTATTTATACTGTCATTACCTTTATCATCAATATTTTCACATTTTCATTATCGTTTTTAATATAATTATCATTATCCATGTTTTTGTTAATAATGATTATCACATTCGTTAATCCTGTCATCATAAGTACCAGGAGAATACAGTAGCAGTGACATTATATTGTCATTATGACGAATAATGTCATAATCATCCTTATTATTCATATCCTTTTCAACTGCAACATCATTCAACAAATACAAATCATATCAACCCTAATGATAAAGAAAATACCCATCCTCTATAAAAAAATAAAAAATAATAATAATAAAAATATATATATATATAATGAATATAATATAATAAAAAAAGAAAAAAAAAGAAAAGAGAGTAGCTAGTGCGCAATTTATTCACCTCTACCCGGCGGTGGCTAATTTGAACTTAAATGAATAAAAAAAAATCACAAAACATCATTAATTGGTTCGTCAAAGCCTAAATTAACAGTTTAACAATTTATCGCGTTGAAGGTTGGCTTAGTCGCGACCTCTTGTTTTTGTTGTTGGTGGTGGTGGTTGCCAATTCATTTCCTATGGTGCTGTTTTTGTCTCTTGTCTTGATTTTTGTCATCGTTGTAGTTAATGGTATTGCTGTTTAGTTGTTGTTGTTGTTGTTGTTATTGTCACCGTTATTACGAGTATTATCAATACTACTCATATTTTTTTACCTTTATCATTATTTCAATCAGTATTATCATTTGTATCTCATGATTGTCATTTGTCAACTTTGCCATCATTACAGTTATTACCATTGAAATTACTTTTATCATGCCTTTACTATCATCTT
>NW_028234415.1:29338856-29346356 GCF_977035675.1 Penaeus japonicus | reverse complement strand
AGCAGCGGCAGCGCCAGCAGCGCCAGGGAGGGACTGGGCCCGCAGTATATCTTCAAGCACCTCACGCAGATCTACCGCACGATTGACGGCCACAAGGTGGAGGGCGGCGGCGACGGAGGCGAAGAGCCGCGCCTTGAGGACGCCCGCAAGGAGCTGCTGCGCCCCGGCTCGCCCGACCAGAGCCGGGCCGTCAACAGGTGCGGCGAGGGCCAGCACGAGATCCGATCCGACGTGGGACGGGACGACGGCCGCACGAAAGAGGGTTGATGGACGCCGGGCGACGAGCGGGCGGGAGGCCCTGCCGCGCGGGCCGGCCCACCTGCCACTCCTCCACACCTTCTTGGTGTATAAAGAATATATTGTTGCCAAAAAGAATGGGAAAAAAACTACTATGAGTAAATGAGCCAAAGCTCATCTTTAAAAAAAAAAAAAAAATCATTCTCTCACACGGTCAATGTGATTTACCTTATTTGTGATAAATTGCGCTTCTGTTTGTTCTTTTGTTTTGTTTTTTATGACACTGCCGATTGTGGCGCTCTCCTTCTAAGGAAATCTCGCTAGTCAAATCAATGTTAAATGTATAGCTCACTTCGAGAAGTAGATAAGATTTTATATATTGTTTCATCATTATTACCATAATCATAAAGTCCTTAGATGCCAAAGTGTAGCGTAGCTGTATAGAATCTTTAATATATGAATTATATCTCTTTACATAGACTTCGACTTACCCGTGGAACCCTCACGTCACGCTGAGTTTGAAAATATGCTGTTTTTTATGCACACGCGAAAAAAAAGGATCGGAAATAGCAGTCAAATATGAAGTCAGAAAGAATAACACGAAAATCACCTCAAGATCCTCATGGGGACATGGAAGGTTCTCGAAATGAACAGAAAACGGGGAAAAGAAGAGGAAGACCAAAAACAGAATGACTTGATAGGCCTACCATGTTCCAAAAAGGGATTACGGTATTTTGCGAAAGGCGTTCTAGTGTGGGTTCTGTCGTTCATCTTGAGTTCACAGCTTCACGTCTTCTTGGACAATCAGTGTCTTTGCAGTCACCAGCTCTCACAGGCTTCCAAATTATCATTTTTTATTGTCCCTTTTGGAATGCGCCAGGGAGACTGTATTCAACTTTGTAAATAGTAATAATAATGATAATGATAAGTTATGATCATGAAAAGAAAAGTTGAAACAGAGAGAAAAATGTGGGGTGTTGAATTGGGCGTCTATTCTAGCATTAGCGCAGCAAATCTTGTTCCATGCCATTGTCAGTTGGAGATTTACGGAAAGATATAAAGATCATATGTCATTTTTACCGCTTTTTCATTTTGAAATTTTAAGATATTTTGATGTCTTTTTTACACTTATTTACAAGTGCAGGCGCGACTATGTTGGTTAAATCCGTGTATTAATATAAAAGACTCAACTTTATCTGTTGTTTATCCACTGTACAAATATACTCATTAGACCTCCAATGGACAACCCACCCAACTCTCAAAAAAACAAAAGACGCTCGATGGAATACGGTCTCCCTCCGCGCATGTCATCATCCATGTGTGTATATAGCATTAACTCTCTTCATGTCTATCCTTTTCTTTATTTCGCGACCTAGTCACTCACTTCGAGGCCAGGTGGATATGCTAGATACATCAGAGAGACACATCCCTCTGGTAGTTACGTGGGATTTTTTTTTTTTTTTTTTTTTTTCAAGTACTAGCCACAATAATGTTTGCTGTGAGTCAGAAATATACATTAAGTTGGTTGAGAAAGTACCCACATCCTAATATCAAAAAGAAGTTGATCCCACCTTTAGTCTCAAGTGCAGATCTGACTTGGTCGTTTGTGTAACCTCAACGTCAATCAGTATTAAGGAAAAAAAATCATCTGGGAATGTATTTAAGACGGAGAATCAACCAGAAGTCGCCGCATAGTCTTCAACGGCATTGCGTCGATTTGCATGGCAGGTCCAAATCAACGGTTGTGGGAATCCAAGCAGAGTCACAACAGTCTGTCCCGAATCGTCGTCATATTTTTCCCCTCCGAAGTCAAAAGCTTGCTTAGTAACTTTTGATTTCTCGCTCCGTTTCTGACTTCTGCCTTCGAGAAGAAAGAGATGTGTATTTGTTTGAATGTATAACATATAATAAAACATTTTTCATGATAGCATGATTCAGTGTAAATCCAATATCAACGTTTCTAGTCATGAAACATATAACGATTTAGTCAGAAATGGAGTCTTGCAGGAGAATGAATGTTTGCCTATGATTGTAGATAAAGGTCGTCTTTGCAATGATGGAAAGCATTAGGCAGTTATGCATAATACACAATTAAACATTAACTGTAAGTTAAATGTACCTGTGTTTTACGTAAAAAAAAATCTGTATATTGTTGTGTTGTTTCCCATGTAAATAAGACGAATCGAATTTGACACTAAGTGTTTTAATTCCATCCTTCTAAGCTTAAATTTGTTCTTTCATTACACACACGAACAAATAGAGTAGTAAGAGTGTTGATATTTGAAATATGCAACTGATAAAGAAAAGAACTATTACAACATTTTCTCTTTAACAAATTAATGCTGAAATCATGTTGTTCCTTGGTCATGGAAATAATGTTTGTTTCTTCAAGAAATGTATAATGATATATCTCATTCAGTGTTTTATAATCATTCTTATCAACGCTATTGGTACATCATATCAATTGTTATAGTACCAGTAAATGCAATAAGGGTGACAATAATAGTTTTAGTAATGACAATAGTGACAATATTAACAAAAACACCAGCGGTAGTAAAAATGCCGTTAATAATGTAAGTAGTAAGTAGATGATAATAGTATGGTAATAGCAGTAGTGATAAGCATGATAATATCATGGGGGTAGTAGCATTAGAGTAGTAATCATAGTGATAAAAGCAGAGGAGTACACCATAAGTATCAGTAGTAGTAATGGTAATTGTAGTTGTAGTGATAGTAAAGCAATAGCAGAAGAATTAATAGTAGCAACAGTAATAGTATTAGTAACAGAAATAGATGTAGTAGTAACAGAAGATGTAATAGTGGTAGCGGTAGCTATGATAGAAACAAAACTAGCAGAACAGTAGCAACTTCAGCAACAGCAACATAACAGTGACACTAGTAAATTTGATATTCATGAAGAGATTCTATTAAACGTTAACATTCAGAGTATATTTTTAGTTCCATCATTTGCAACAGTATTAGCAAATTTATTTGGCTTTTAACAGAAACAAAAATAAAGGTCGTCAAAATATAGATTAACTCCAATGCAGTGTGTTTAGTCTATCAAGAGTACGAAAAAAGTAAAAGGTAGGAAAATGAAATATATGAAAAAAGAATAATTTAAGTAAGATAGGGATTTGGAACGTAAATCTATAGCATATTCAAAAACTTCAGTTTTCTGAAAAGTGACCACTACTCTCACCAACATGAGACGATTCTCGAACAATAGAGAAAAAAGTATCAAAACTTTATTTTCCTGTGGACATGAAAGTTGTCCAATTGGATTCCTAGAAACGAAAATGTTTGGGAACCTGATGGATTGATCATGAAAATAAATCAGAATCCGAACTGTATTCAGGACGTCTCAAACGCATTCCAAAAGCGTTCCAACACTATTTTGAAATTATTTTCTCTGTTATTATTATTTCGCACATCTGCAAAAGTCGTGTAGTGATAGCCTTTACTTCATATATATCTTTAAAATATCCTTTCTAGATTTTCCTTGGAATAGGATATTGTAATGGCTTCCCTCACTTGGACCATCCAAGATCAACTTACAGATGACTGGCTGGAGCAAGGAAACAAGCGATCGGCTGTGTGTTTATTGGTTGGAGACCGACACGACAACACGAGTTGGAGATGGAGGGGATGTTTTGCTGGAGCTATGAATGTCACGCGGGGGGGGGGGGGGGCAAGCCAATAGTCTGGCAGAGGTCGCGGGGCACGGCTGGAGAGATAACTGACTGACTGGCCTACAGAATGACTTCCGCAAGGCCAATTAGTTATGAGGTCGTGTCAGACTGGCAACAACTTCAGTAGCGTCCATCCGCGTTGGCAGAGAGGACGTGGCTTGGACTGAAAAGCAGACATATGCACTTTGATTCACCTTCTTGGAGGTGTATCACTACTGTCTTGCAGATATTGAAGGCTGCAGGAATTTCGTTTTAAAACAAATAGCGTTTCCTTTTCCGTTAAACAACCAACAACCAAAATACTAATTTGTTCGTAATGAATTTTAGATCTGAATGATTAAAACCAGTCTCTAATAAATAATTTATTCGTAATATCCAACAGATCAGTTTCAATTCTAATAAACTCATTTGCACTTTTGTATCCTAACCTCAAAGCTTTAGAATATCTAAGAATTTAAGAAGCTTATGGCATAAATCTCTCTCTCTCTCTCTCTCTCTCTCTCTCTCTCTCTCTCTCTCTCTCTCTCTCTCTCTCTCTCTCTCTCTCTCTCTCTCTCTCTCTCTCTCTCTCTCTCTCTCTCTCTCTCTCTCTCTCTCTCTCTCTCTCTCTCTCTCTCTCTCTCTCTCTCTCTCTCTCTCCTCTCTCTCTCTCTCTCTCCTCTCTCTCTCTCTCTCTCTCTCCTCTCTCTCTCTCTCTCTCTCTCTCTCTCTCTCTCTCTCTCTCTCTCTCTCTCTCTCTCTCTCTCTCTCTCTCTCTCTCTCTCTCTCTCTCTCTCTCTCTCTCTCTCTCTCTCTTTCGTCTCCAGATTTTGATGTGATCTGGAATTATATTGAATTATAAGGATAAATTAATTAACATTGTTTTATATACGTGTCAAAGCCTAACTGAGATCTTGAAATGATTTGCCTTATCATTACTTAGTTTATGATATAATGCATACACTGAAAAATGTGTACTTTGTATATGTATTGTATGTATTGGATATATATCCAAGTACATATACGAGATAAAACGAGAAAGAGGGAGACAGAGAGAGAGAGAGAGAGAGAGAGAGAGAGAGAAAGAGAATGAGAGAGAGAGTATGTGGAAAGAAGAAATATATAAGATATGATAAAAATGACAGAGGGACAGAAACAGAAAGAGAGAGACTGGCAGACAGAGAGATAGACAAGCAGGCTGATAGAAGAGAGTGAAGTGAGCAGAGGTACTAAGACTGAGAAATGAAAAAAAAAAAGTTTTACAATTCTACTTGCTCTCTCCTTCCCTTTCCCCTCTTACCCTTCTCCTTTCTCTGATCCTTGTCCTTACTCGTCATCACTCTCTCCCTCTTTTGCATCCGTTCGCTCTGTACTCTCCTCCTTTCTGCATTCTGGCCTCATCCCCCCTTCTCTTCCCTCCTCCCTTCTTCCGAGTCCTCCATCTTTCCTTCACTCTTCTCTTCACCCTACTCGCCTATCCTCCTTCCCTTCACTCTCTCTCCATCTTCCCTTCTCTTCCTTCCTTCGTCCTCCTTTTCCTCTCCTTCTCCTCCTTCTCCCCTTCGCCCTCTATCCATTTTCTCATTCGTTTCTTTCATCCTCTCCCCCTCTTCCTTCTTTCCTACCTTCCCCTTCTCCCCTCTCCTTACCCCCATCTCTTTCTTCCTTCGTCCTCCTCCTTCATTCCCTTTCTCCTCCCTCCTTCCCTGCTTCCTACACCTCTTCCCATACCCACCCCTCTCCTCCCCTCTTCCCTCTTCTCCTATTCTCCCCTCCCGCCCCCCTTGTCTCCACCGCCTCCACCTGCTCCTCCTCCTCCTCCTTCTCACCCTTCCTTCCTCCACCCCTCTCCTCCCCTCCTGCCTTCTTCCTTCCCCACTTTACCCTCTTCTCCTATTCTCCCCTCCCGCCCCCCTTCTCTCCACCGCCTCCTCCTCCTCCTCCTCCTCCTCCTCCTCCTCCTCCTCCTTCTCACCCTTCCTTCCTCCACCCTTCTCCCTCGTCCCTCCCCCTACCCCCCGTCAACCAGGTCGCTTATACACGGGATCCAGAGACGATAGTAAAGTCCCCCGCAATCCCTAGTAATGGAGAGCTAAGCGCGCGGGATCTAGAAGTGATCCTCTTCTAGGTACAGACCCGACGCAAATCATTAAAAACAGTCGCTCAGGCTTTTCAATAATGTCTGCTGGCATAATACTTTGGAGAGGGGCGCTGTGGATTTGAGTGTGTGTATTCGTGTGTGGGGGAGGGGGGTTGAGTGTGTGCGTGTGTGTTTGTGTGTGTGTGTGTGTGTGTGTGTGTGTATTTGTGTGTGTGTGTGTGTGTCTGTGTGTGTGTGTGATTGAGAGAGGAGTTGAGTGTGTGTGTTGGTGTGTGTGTGTATGTGTGTGTGTGTATTTGTGTGTGTGTGTGTGTGTGTATTTGTGTGTGTGTGTGTGTGTGTGTGTGTGTATTTGTGTGTGTGTGTGTGTGTGTGTGTATTTGTGTGTGTGTGTGTGTGTGTGTGGAAGCAGAGTAGAGTGTACGTATTGGTGTATGTTTTTGTACGCATGTGTGATCTTTGACTGGCATTAAGATAACTTTTCGAACCCTGAAACATTTAGTAGAAAATATGGGCCAAACAATCAAAAGATATCAATCTGCCACAAAACAGTGTACCCCCCCCCTCTCTCTCTCTTTCTCTCTCTCTCTCTCTCTCTCTCTCTCTCTCTCTCTCTCTCTCTCTCTCTCTCTCTCTCTCTCTCTCTCTCTCTCTCTCTCTCTCTCTCTCTCTCTCTATGTTTGTCTCCCTCTTTCCCTCTCTCCCTTGTCTCATTTTCTTGCATGACATAACGCTGTGTTAGAGAAACCAATAAGATTTTATTTTAGACCTACAGAATATCAGAAAAAATATAGAGGCGTGGCGTACGCTAAAAAAAATCATTTATCTTAAGCATATTCTAATTCATATAATTAGAATACACTCTATATACTTAATTGTTCGTTGGAGTATTAGGAGTCGAGTATCTGGGTTGCTCGTAATGTAGGCAATATTATGATAATTACTTGTGAGAATATATGGTAATACTATTCAACATTTGCATACTGGGTAACCTTCCCCTGAAGAAAGTGTCTAAGAAATAAGTACCTCGCACACACAAGGCATTTTGATATATTTTAAATTAAAGTACTATTGATATGATATTCATGAAAATTATATCCTTAATGGAACCTTTGAGTTATCTGCCAGGTATATCGTTATATAATTTATATGAATAATAAACTCCATTTTGATCTTGATTGACAAATTAATTGATTAATCATTAGCAAACCTTCTAAATTGAAAAATTATAAATATTAGTGCGCGGAAGTTGCTTTCTAGCACTTAAAATAATCGCACGGAATGTTATTGGAATTATTAGTGCAAATAAATGTATATAACAGGTTTACTATAAACGGTTGAGAGAGAGAAGAAGCAAACATAATTTATCTTTATTCAAAGAAAAAACAAATGCATTTGTTGTTGTTATATTACCAAGTAATTCGTATGCAAAAAAATACAAATACCCAGTTAGTTTTAAAATAATTGTTCGGGATAACTAAGATTTTCTCC
>NW_028234415.1:29313856-29331356 GCF_977035675.1 Penaeus japonicus | reverse complement strand
CATCTATCTCTCCAATCAGTCAATTAAAACATATATAGATATGATAATCAAACTCTAAATACTCTCTACTCTATATATAGAAATATAGCTAGCTCGCAATACTATAGATAGAAAGCACACGCTATAGATAAAAACATCTCAAATATATATATATCTAAATAATAAATATTTTATATATTTCAATAAGTCTAAATCTAAATATACATATATAATGATATAACAATAATATATAATATATATCACTATAAATATATTCAATAATATATATATATATAAATAAACCTATCAAGTAAATCTCTCAATATAATATCTAACAATATTATTTAACTCTAATATATACCACAAAACAATCTATCTATAAAATCTCTATACTATAATCATACAAAAGTCATATATATTACTAACCATCTAATCTCACTACCCTCTAAATATCTCTTATATATATATATATATGTACAAATAAATAAATCTAATCTATATATATATCTCAATGTATATATATATATATTGTGTGTGTGTGTGGTGTGTGCAGTGTGTGTGTGTTTGTGTATTATGTATATATATATAATATATATATATATATATATATATATATAAATATATATATATACGAGAGAGAAGACGATAGCGCGCTAAGCGAGCAGAGAGGATCGCGAGCGAGAGAGAGAGCGAGCTAGCGAGAGCGAGCTAGATCGCTCGCGCGAGAGCGACGCTCGAGCTGCGAGAGCAGTCAAAATCTCCAATCTATATACACTCTTAATCTCAAATCACTATATCAATATAAAAATATATATACATCAATAAATCAAACACAATCTCAATCTAATATACAACTATTATAACCAAATCAATCTCAATATATCTATATATAATCACTAAAAAATTATATCTCTCAAAAATAGACTATAAAATTATCTCTCTATATAATCTAATAATATCTATAAATAAATCTCTATCAATCTATAACAATATCAACAAATATGTCTGTGAGTTTGTGTGTGATTGTGTATGTGTGTGAGTGTTGTGTGTATCTAACTACTATAATAACTATCTCTCTATATAAATATATCTCACTATATATAAATCTACTAAAACTCTCACACCTAAACTAAAATCACTCTGTCTATCTGTATATATAAAATCTCAATATCATTAAAAAACATACTAAAAAATAATTAACATATATCTAACTAAAAGAAAAATAATGACTAAACTAAATCTTTAACACTATCTATATAATTCTCTCCACCACACAAGAAACACTCCTCTCCTATCATAACTGATTGAGTAAGTATCCTATAAAACTATCTCATAAAAATCTCTCATATCACAATCTAAATCACTCACTATCTCAAAACTACTAACTCAATCTCTAGCGCGAGACGAGCTAGCGCGCGAGCGAGATACGAATTTAAACTCATATAATAACTCTATCTATATCTATATAAAAATATATCTATAATATATATATATATATAAATCTGTCTTTTTGTGTATATAGTGAGAGTTAGATAGTGAGAAGTTATAGCACACACATCAACACTCACACAAACCCACTCACAATAACTATCTATCTAAATCACACTAATAAAAAACACTCACTCTATCATAAAACACTATATACACATCAGATAGAGACTCACACTACATAACTCACAATATATCAAACAATCAATCTAACACAAAATCACTCTAACACACAACCAAAGAGAGAGTAAATCTCTCACTCATAACACTCCACAATAACAACAATCTCACACACATCAAAATATATCTAACAAAATACTATATAAAAGTTGTGTGTGTGTTTGTGATGTGTGTTGTGGTGTGTGTGTCTTTGTTGTTTGTGTGAGTGTATAAAATGATGTATATAAAAAATAAATCAAATATCTATATCATATCTAACATATAATATATAACTCTCTAATACTCTATCTCGTATCATATATCAATCTATATATAAATATCTCTCAAAAAAAAATCCCAAACTCACCAAACACACTCACACACACTATCTGGTGATGTGAGGAGTATAGTGAGTGAGATGTGACAACTTAGAAAAACTAACAAACCACTCTCTCTCAAACACACCTCTCTCTCACACACAATCTCACACTCATCTATAAATCTCACACTCACACTCAACAACACAACACTAACACACACATCACTCACTAAAATAACAAACTATCTAGACACCCAATAACAATAACACACACAAACACACACACACTATCTCTACTCTAACTCCACAATCTACACAATCTCACAAACTACTCAACCACATCGAAACTCTAACTCTCTCTCACACACCAACCACACAAACTCACACACACACCAACAATAACTCCATCTCCACTCTCTCTCACACACTCTCACAAACACACTATCACACTCACCAATCAATCAAAAACAAACTCATACATCCTGAAGCCAGAACACAGAAATAGACATCGACTGTGCCTTTGTGTGTGAAAAAAAATGCCAAATGAATGAACGCACAGATGAATAATCAAATTACCGGAAACTCGCGATCCATCCGTCACAAGTCCTGCAATAACAGCAACATCCTCAACAGGACACAACCCTCATGAGATCAATATGACTTCCTTTCAACTAAAGATGGCTTCACCTTCTGTCTCGCATTTTCACGGCCTCTTATTCCTCCTCTTTCTTTCTCCTCTCATTCCTCCTCTTTCTTTCTCCTCTCATTCCTCCTCTTTCTTTTCTTCTTTCTCCTCCTTCTTTCTTTCTTTTCTTTCTCTCTCATTCCTTCTTTCTTTCTCCTCTCTCCTCTCTTTTCCTCCTCTCTTTTTTTCTCCTCTCCTCCTCTCCTCCTCTTTTCCTCTCCTCCTCTCTTTCTTTCCTCCTCTCATTCTCCTCTCTCCTCCTCTTTTCTTTCTTCTCTCATTCCTCCTCTTTCTTTCTCCTCTCCTCTCCTCTTCTTTCTTCCTCTCATTCCTCCTCTTTCTTTCTCCTCTCATTCTCCTCTTTCATTCCCCTCTTTCTTTCTCTCTCTCAATCCTCCTCTTTCTTCTCCTCTCATTCTCCTCTTTCTTCTCTCTCATTCCTCCTCTTCTTGCTCCTCTCATTCCTCCTCTTTCTTTCTCCTCTCATCTCCTCCTTTCTCCTCTCCTTCCTCCTCTCTCTCTCTCTCCTTCCTCCTCTTTCTCTCTCTCCTTCCTCCTCTCTCTCTCCTTCCTCCTCTTTCTCTCTCTCCTTCCTCCTCTTTCTCTCTCTCCTTCCTCCTCTTTCTCTCTCTCCTTCCTCCTCTTTCTCTCTCTCCTTCCTCCTCTTTCTCTCTCTCCTTCCTCCTCTTTCTCTCTCTCCTTCCTCCTCTTTCTCTCTCTCCTTCCTCCTCTTTCTCTCTCCTCTCATTTCCTCTTTCTCTCTCCTCTCATTCCTCCTCTTTCTCTCCCTCTCATCTTCCTCTTTCTTTCTCCCTCCCTTTCCTCCTCTCTCTTCTCTCCTCTTCTCTTCTTTTCTCCTCTCATTCTCCTCTTTCTTTCTCCCTTCTCCTCATCTCTCTCCTCTTTCCTCTCCATTCTCCCCTTCCCCTCTCATCCCCCTCTCTCTTTCTCTCTCACCTCCTCTTTCTTTTACTTCCTCCCTTCTTTTTTCTCTTCTCCTTCCTCTCCCTCTTTTCCCTCTCTCTCTCTCTCCTCTCTTCCTCCTCTTTCTTTCTTCTCTCATTCCCCTCTCTCTCCTTTCCTTTCTCCCTCATTCCTCCTCTTTCTTTCTCTCTCTCTCCTCCTCTTTCTTTCTCCTCTTCTCTCCTCTCCTCCTCTCCTCCCTTTCTCTCTCCTCCTCTTTCCTCTCCTCCCTCTCTCCCTTTCTTTTCCCTCTCATTCTCCTTCTTTCCTTTCTCCTCTCTTCCACCCTCTCCTCCCTTTTTCTCTCCCTCTCTCCTCTCCTCTTTCTCCTCTCCCCTCTCTCCCTTTCTCCTCTCATTCCTCCCCTCACCTCCTCTCTCTCTTTTCTCTTCTCTCTTCCTCTTTTCTCTCTCTCTCTTCTCCTCTTTCTTTTCTCCTCCCCTCCCTCTTTCTCTTCCCTCTCTCATTACCTCCTCCTCTCATTCCCTCCTTTTCTCCCTCTTCCTCTTTCTTCTCTTCTCCCTCTCCCTCCTTCTCTCTCTCCCCTCTTCCTCTCTTTCTTCTCCTCTCTTCCTCCCTCCTTCTCTTTCTCCTTCCCTCCTCTCCTCTCCTCCTCTTTCTCTCTCCTCTCATTCCTCCTTTTCCTTCTCCTCTCTTCCTCCTCCTCCCTTCTCCTCTCATTCTCCTCTCTCTTTCTCCTTTTCTTCCCCCTCTCATTCTCCTCTTCTTCTCCTCTCCATTCCCCTCCTCTTCTTTCTCCTTTTCATTCCTCCTCTTTCTTTCTCCTCTCATTCCCCTCTTTCTTTCTCCTCTCTCTCCTCTCTCTCCTCCTCTTTCCCTTTCTCCTCCTTCCTCCTCTTTCTTTCTCCTTCCTCTCCCTCTCTCTTTCTCCTCTCCCTCCTCTCCCTCTCCTCTCTCTCTCCTCTCCCTCCTCTCTTTCTCCTCTCCCTCTCCTCTCTTTCTCCTCTCCCTCTCCTCTCTTTCTCCTCTCCCTCCTCTCTTTCTCCTCTCCCTCTCCTCTCTTTCTCCTCTCCCTCCTCTCCCTCTCCTCTCCCTCCTCTCTTTCTCCTCCCCCTCTCCTCCTCTTCCTTCTCTCTCTCCCCCTCTTCCTTCTCTCTCACCTCCCTTTCTCCTCTCTCTCTTCTCTTCTTCTCTTTCTCCTCTCATTCCTCCTCTTTCCCTTCTCCTCTCTTTCCTCTCTTTTCTCCTCTCTCATTCCCCCCTCTTCCTTTCTCCTCTCTTCTTCCTCTTTCTTTCTCCCTCTTCCTCTTCCTCCTTTCCTCCTCTCTCTCCCTCCTCTCTTTCTCCCCCCTCTCTTCCTCCTCTTTCTTCCCTCTCATTCTCCTCTCTTCTCCTCTCTTTCTCTCCCCTCTTCTTTCTCCTCTCTCATTCCTCCTCCCCATTCCTCCTCTTTTCTTTCTCCTCATTCCTCCTCTCTCCCTCCCTTCTCTCTTTCCTCTCTCATCTCTCCTCTTTCTCCCCTCTCCTCTTATTTCTTCTCCCCTCTCTTCCTCCTCTCTTTCTTTCTCCCCCTCTTCCCTCCCTCCTCTCTCTCTCTTCTCCCTCTCTTCCTCTCTCTCTTCCTCTCTTTCTTCTCTCTCTCCCTCATCCTCCTCTCTTCTTTCTCCTCTCATTCCTCCTCTCTTCACTCTCCTCTCCTCTCTCCTCCTCTCTCTCTCCCCTCTCTCCCTCCTCTTTCTTCTCTCTCCCTCATTCTCCTTCCTCTCTCCTCTCCTCTTCTCCTCTCTTCTCCCTCTCTCTTCTCTCCTCTCTTCTCCCTTCCTCCTCTCCCTTCTCCTCTTCATCTCCTCTCTCTCTCTCCTCTCTCCTCCTCTTTCATCTCTCTCTCCTCTCATCTCGTTCCCTCTTCCCTCTCCTCTCATTCCCTCTTCCCTCTCCTCTCATTCCCTCTTCCCTCTCTTCCTCCCTCTTTCTTCCCTCCTCTCTTCTCCTCTCTCTCTTTCTCTCTCCCTCCCCTTCCTCTTCTTTCTCCTCTCATTCCTCCTCTCATTCCTCCTCTTTCTTTCCCCCTCTCATTCCTCTCCTCTTGCTCTTCTCTCCTCTTCATCTCTCCTCCTCTCTCCTTTCTCCTCCATCCTCCCTTCTCTTCTCCTCTCTATTCTCCTCTCTCTCTCTCTCTTTCGCTCTCTCTCTCATCTCTCCTCTTTCTCTCCTCTCTCTCCTCCTCTTTCTTCTCTCCTCCTCTTCCTCTCCCCTCTTTCTTCTCCTCTCATTCCTCCTCTTTCTTTCTCCTCTCATCCTCCTCTCTCCTCTTCTCCCTCTTCCTCCTCTTTCTCCTTCTCCTCTCTTCCTCCTCTTTCTTTCTCCTCTCTCTCCTCCTCTCTTTCTCCTCTCATTCTCTCTCTCTTTCTCCCTCTGCTTCCCTCTCCTCCTCTCTTCCTCTCCTTCCCTCTCTCTTTCTTCCCTCCTCCCTCTCTTCTCTCTTCCTCCACTTCTCCTCCTCTCTCCTCCCTCTCTCCTCCTCTTCATTCCCTCTCTCTCCTTCTTTCTCCTCTCCTCCCTCCTCTCTCTCTTCCCTCTTCCTCCTCTCTTCTTCTCTCTCTCCTCTCCTCTCTCTATTTTCCCCTCTTTCTCTCTCTCTCCTCTCCTCCTCTCTCCTCCTCTTTCTTCTCTCCTCCCTTCTCTCCTCTTCCTCCTCTCTCTTTCTCCTCTCCTCCTCCTCTCTTTCTCTCTCCTCTCCTGCTCTCCCTCTTTTCACTCTCCTCTCTCCTCCTCTCTCTTTCTCCTCTCTCTCTCCTCTCCCTCTCCTCCTCTCCCTCTTCTCCTCTCCTTCCCTCTTTCTCTCTCCTCCTCTCTCTCCTCGTTTCTCTTCTTCTCCTCCTCCTCTCCTCCCTCTCTTCTCTCTCTCCTCTCATTCCTCCTCTCCTCTCCTCTTCTCCTCTCTTCTCCTCTTCTCTTCCTCCCCCTCTCTCTCTCCTCTCCTCTCTCTATCTCTCCTCTCTCTTCTCTCTCTCCCTCTCATTCCTCCTCTCTCTCTCTCTCCCTCTCCCTTCTCTCATCCCTCTCTCTTTCTTCTCCTCTCCATCCTACTCCTCTCTCTCTCCGCTCCTCCTCCCTCTCTTCTCCTCTCTCCTCCTCTTCTTCTCCCCTCTTCCTCTCTCTTCCTCTCTCTCCTTCTCCTCCTCTCTCCCCCTCTTTCTCCTCTTCTCACTCTCATTCTCCTCTTTCTTTCTCCTCTCATTCCTCCTCTTTCTTTCTCCTCTCATTCCCTCTTTTCTTTCTCCTCTCTTCCTCTCATTCCCCCCTCTCATTCCTCCTCTCATTCCTCCTCTTTCTTTCTCCTCTCATTCCTCCTCTTTCTTTCTCCTCTCATTCCTCCTCTTTCTTTCTCCTCTCATTCCTCCTCTTTCTTTCTCCTCTCATTCCTCCTCTCATTCCTCCTCTTTCTTTCTCCTCTCATTCCTCCTCTTTCTTTCTCCTCTCATTCCTCCTCTTTCTTTCTCCTCTCATTCCTCCTCTTTCTTTCTCCTCTCATTCCTCCTCTTTCTTTCTCCTCTCATTCCTCCTCTTTCTTTCTCCTCTCATTCCTCCTCTTTCTTTCTCCTCTCATTCCTCCTCTCATTCCTCCTCTTTCTTTCTCCTCTCATTCCTCCTCTCATTCCTCCTCTTTCTTTCTCCTCTCATTCCTCCTCTTTCTTTCTCCTCTCATTCCTCCTCTTTCTTTCTCCTCTCATTCCTCCTCTTTCTTTCTCCTCTCATTCCTCCTCTCATTCCTCCTCTCATTCCTCCTCTTTCTTTCTCCTCTCATTCCTCCTCTTTCTTTCTCCTCTCATTCCTCCTCTTTCTTTCTCCTCTCATTCCTCCTCTCATTCCTCCTCTTTCTTTCTCCTCTCATTCCTCCTCTTTCTTTCTCCTCTCATTCCTCCTCTTTCTTTCTCCTCTCATTCCTCCTCTTTCTTTCTCCTCTCATTCCTCCTCTTTCTTTCTCCTCTCATTCCTCCTCTCATTCCTCCTCTTTCTTTCTCCTCTCATTCCTCCTCTTTCTTTCTCCTCTCATTCCTCCTCTTTCTTTCTCCTCTCATTCCTCCTCTTTCTTTCTCCTCTCATTCCTCCTCTTTCTTTCTCCTCTCATTCCTCCTCTTTCTTTCTCCTCTCATTCCTCCTCTTTCTTTCTACTCTCATTCCTCCTCTTTCTTTCTCCTCTCATTCCTCCTCTTTCTTTCTCCTCTCATTCCTCCTCTCATTCCTCCTCTTTCTTTCTCCTCTCATTCCTCCTCTTTCTTTCTCCTCTCATTCCTCCTCTTTCTTCCTCCTCTCATTCCTCCTCTTTCTTTCTCCTCTCATTCCTCCTCTTTCTTTCTCCTCTCATTCCTCCTCTTTCTTTCTCCTCTCATTCCTCCTCTTTCTTTTTACTCTCATTCTTCCTCTTTCTTTCTCCTCTCATTCCTCCTCTTTCTTTCTCCTCTCATTCCTCCTCTTTCTTTCTCCTCTCATTCCTCCTCTTTCTTTCTCCTCTCATTCCTCCTCTCTTTTTTCCTCTTTCTTTCTCCTCTCTTTTCTCCTCTTTCTTTCTCCTCTCTTTTCTCCTCTTCTTTCTCCTCTCTCTTCTTTCTCCTCTCTTTCCTCTCACTCTTCCTCCTCCTTCCTCCTCTCATTCCTCCTCTTTCTTTCTCCTCTCATTCCTCCTCTTTCTTTCTCCTCTCATTCCTCCTCTTTCTTTCTCCTCTCATTCCTCCTCTTTCTTTCTCCTCTCATTCCTCCTCTTTCTTTCTCCTCTCATTCCTCCTCTTTCTTTCTCCTCTCATTCCTCCTCTTTCTTTCGCTTTTCTCTTTGCTGCGCTCATTCCTTTTAGGCGGGAATCCTTTGATGCTTCTGGGCAGCAGTGGATGTTGTTTGTTCCACCTTCGAACCTCCTAGTTGCTATTGGGGGCGCTTTGCATGACTTATGGTGGTGAGGCAATTTCTTTATGGGGCATTGGGCTCACTGTCCCATGATCGTATATAATATCTCTTTTGCTAAAACATTATTAGCGCCCTTGTTATTATCGCTATCAGCCATTGCCAAATAGGCATTAGCATTAGCATTGAGCATGAAACCGACAATATTGAATGTAATCAATATATATTAGTATATATTATATAGAGAGTATTATAGTAGATGAGTAGTATTATATAGTAGTAAATATGTGAATAAGTTTTTATATATAAATTAATATATATAATATATATATATATATATAATATATATATATATGAATATTGTGTGGTGTGTGATGGAGTGTTGTGTGGTGTGTGTGTGTGTGTGTGTGTGTGTGTGTGAGTATGTGTGTGAGTGTGTGTGGTGTGTTTGTGTGTGTGTGTTGAGTAAATGGGAATTAAGATATTTATGAATTAATATATATATGTAAATATAATTTTATTATGATCATAACTATTATTATTAATATTATTATCATGGTTACCATTACCGTCATCATTATTCTTTACAATAATACTATCATTATTACTATCATGCATTGACTGTTAAGTATTAGGTATATTATTACTCATGTCTTATACATTGCTTTAGTCATTTAAATTTTATATTTACATGAAGAGAGAGTTAGACAGTAAATAGGGCAGACGAGGACAATAAAGAGATAGACAAAGGCAAAAAAAGGCGATCTGATGCGAGCTAGAAAATGGTCCTAGGATCACATAGATTCTGGGGGAGGTAGGGAGGAGAGCGAGGGATAGAACATAGAGATGAGGTAACGTCGTCAGAGCAGATAATAGGGGCAACATAGAAAGAGACAGAAAGTGGGGGGCAGAAAATATAAGAAGTGAGAAATCGGCAAAAAGAGGAAGGCGTCCCTATGCATGTCCTGCCGCATCGCAGACAGTCACCGTGACAAATACTCGCACCGTAAATTGTCTAAGTGTCTAGAGTGCATAAGCGACACTTTCCCAATAGCAAACTAGCGCCAAGATGAATATTCGAAGTGCTCAAGATATGCCAGACAGAGTGACGATTTTCATTCGCTTTTCATTTCAGGCAATTCATTAAGTATCGAGGGATTCGTATTCTGTCATTGAGCGATTAAAGGTACGCACTACTCGTACTCCACAATCCTGTATCTCTAAATAATCAGGGGGGGCATCTGATAGATGGGCCAGCTCTTCCTGTAATAAGTCTCTTCTTGTCATCCGGCAATGTGTGTAAGCGAGTCGGAATAAAGAATACTCTGTACTAACTCTGAAATAATATTCCGGGGAAGATATAGTATACAGAAAAATAAAACTTTCCTGTCTCCGGTAGTAATAGTTTCATAAGGTCTAAAAGAAAAACATAATGAAATCACATGAAGCCTATTAAAGTGCTGTGTGCTGGATCGCTGATTCTTTAGGTTACTGGAAATTATGATCCCAGCTAACTTTATCCATCCTTTTACATGAGGGCATTGCCATCTGGGCTCTGAAAGGTGGGAGATTAAGAAATAAGCGTCTGGTGATTACTGTTACATGGACGCTGTGTTCTTGTTGTCGGCGCGATGGCTACTTTGTTCCTTGCTCGCCTTACGGTCCTTTTCCGCTGCGACTGCGCAGCGGCGACTTCAGGCCCTTCGTAGGGGGGGGG
The DNA here is from genome assembly GCF_977035675.1 of Penaeus japonicus. Lineage (NCBI taxonomy): Eukaryota > Metazoa > Arthropoda > Malacostraca > Decapoda > Penaeidae > Penaeus > Penaeus japonicus. The sequence goes on along the minus strand of NW_028234415.1, from coordinate 29,321,185 downwards.
AGCTTTGTCCGCCTCGGTAAGATAATGGATTCTCAGGGGCCATGTCATGGATTGCATCATCGTAGATTTTTCGTTGGTGGTGAGCCAATTTTTCGTGGGGGTGGTGATCCAACTCAGTTCGGGCTTTGGTGAGTGGATGATCAGCCCGTATAAATCTTCTTGGAAGGCAGTTGGTCAATCGTTTGGTAGATGTACAATATCGAAGGATTTTGTTATTTGGCTCTAAAAGATAGAGGAATATAAGAAGAGAGAGAGAGGGAGGACGGAGTGGGAGAGAGAAAAGAGAGAGGAGGAAAGGGAGGAGAAAGTAGAGAGAGAGAGAGAGAGACAGAGAGAGCAGAGAGAGAAGAGTAAGACGAGAGAGGGGAGAGAGAGGGAGGGAGGGTAGAGCAGGAGAGAGTAAAGAGAGAGCTAGAGAGAGGGAGAGAAATAGAGAGAGAGAAAGAAAGAGAGAGAGAGAGAAAGATGAGAGAGATTGGAGGTAGGATGTAGAGGATGTAGAGAGAAAGAGAAGGAGTAGAGGGCAGACAAAGAAAAAGAGAGAAGACACAGCACAAACAGAAAGGCGATGAGTGATCGAAGAAAGTAAAGAATTTGACAAATGGCTGCTAGATGCACTACTGGACGATGATCTCCATCCCGAGTGTGGGCTATCTCTTTATTTTGCGGGAATTGTACGCTTGGCCGGATATTGAGCTCGGAGATCATACCATCCTCAAGGCGCTGATGTAAATGTTAGGGCAAGCATAGATCAGAGGGGGGGGGGGGGGGGGGTGGGGGGCATAAGCATGTTATGTCACTAGAAGATTATAAGGGATTCAGCATGGATCAGCAAGTGTTGTTGACGTGGTATAGTAATGGCTTAAATGTCGTCCGCGAGGTAGGCTCATTAGGATGTGGGTGGTATTAATATGTTATGTGAGCGGAGATGTGGGCGAATTTAAGGATGGCTGATAAAACGTCAAAGAATAAATCTGAAAAGTAGAGAGTACGAGAGATGGAAGAGAGAGAGAGAGTAGAGAGGAGAGTAAGATGTTAGAGAGAGAGGGGGGGGGGGGGGGGGGGGAGTGAGAAAGAGAGGCAAGAGAGGAGGATAAGATAAGAGAGAGAGAAGAGAGAGAGTAAGAGAGAGGAGAGGTAGTAGAACGAGAGAGAACAGAAGAATAGAATAGAGCAGAGAGTAAAGAGAAGAGAGCAGTAATGAAAGATAATAGAGAGAGTATGGGAGAGAGAGAGTGTGTTGTGTGTGTGTGTGTGTGAGAGAGGCCGCTCTCGAGATTTCTCTCTAGTTAGAGGAGAGTAGAGATGAGTAGAAAAATTAGCGCTCGATCTCTCCGCGGCGCGCGCTCGCGCGCCCCCCCCCCCACTCATGGGCAGCGAAGGTATGGGAAAAAGAGAGATGAAAGATTAGCTGTAAAAGACAGACAGTAGAGACAAGGCAACAGATAAGCAAAGATGGAATGAGAGAATGGGGGCTTATTTTTCAAAAAATGTAGAAATGCAAGGGAGAGGAAGAGGGGGATGAGAGAAGGGGAGCATGAAGCGGTGGTGGGAAAAGATCGTCGAGATCGCATACATCTTGGCTTCTCTGCTGCGGGGAAGCGGAGCTCCAGGAGCGACGATTCATTTAGATAGCATGATGTCGAAACGCTGTGCGCTGTGGGGCGGAAATCGGGCTTCGGCAGTTGAGAGCGCCTCCTGTGTGTGGAGGGAATGCTGGCTTGGCTCTCCGGGTTTGCATGATGCGCTCTTGCTTGTGCTTGTGATGAATTAGTGTACCTTTTTTATGAGTCGTGGTTGGCTTGCTGTTTCAGTGCCTTGTCCGTTGAGTTAGTAGACGTTTTTGTTTAAGTTGGGGTCGTGTTAAACTTTTTTTTTCAGTTTGCGTGTTTTTATGCTTGTTTGTTTGTTTGCTCTCTGTCCGCTGTGACAAACGCGTATATTACTGTATTATGTTTGGTGTACGTTGGATATTTTTGAACTCAACTGATTGTATATGAAAGTTCTCTGGTGATTTGCTTGCAGTATTTTTTCTGGTTTTGGCTATCAATATGTTTGAGCCATGGCCTGTGGTAAATTGGGTTAGCTGTGTGCTGTTCGGATAAAAGGGATGGGGCAACAATGAAATAATTTTATATTATAGTGACGATAGACAAACTGCAAGTGACATAAAAAGTTTGAAAATTATCTTATGGTCGAAATACATCATTCTCTTGAATAATTTTTATGGTATGATCATCCAAAGAAGAGGACGCCCTCTGAAGATAACATATGGTGTCTCACACTAACTGTTTAGGATGCCGCGTGCGTGTATTTTTTTTTTTTTTTTCAAAGTTTATCTAATCCAATGGTCTGTTCCAGCCTGTCTGTTGGTCTGTCTATCAGGGCTGTCGTTGTTCGGGTCTCTCTCTCCATCTTGAGCTCTCTCTCAATCTCCTCCTCATCTCTCTCTCTCAATCTCTCTCTCTCTAACTCTCTCTCGCTTCATCTGAGTGGCTCTCCTCCTCTCTGCTCATCATCTCTCTCTGCTCTCTCTCCATTCGTCTTCTCTCATCTTCACCCCCTCTCTCTCTCTTCTACTCTCTCTTTCACATCTCTCCTCCTCCTTTTCCTCTCTCTCCTCCTTTCTCCTCTCTCCACTCATCCTCCTCTCCACTCCCCTCCACTTCTCTCCTTCTCTCTTCTCTCTCTTCACTCTCTCCTCTTCCCCTCACTCTCTCCACTCTCACTCTCTCCCTCATTCTCTCTCACTCATCTCTCCTCCATCCAACCACCATCTCTCTCCCACTCCTACACTACCTCTCTCTCCTCTCTCTCCACACCCCCACCTCATCTCTCCACTCCTTCCTCCTCACATCTCTCTCTCTCACTCTCCTCCCTCCTCTACGTCTCTCACCGCGCCCTTCTCCTCTCTCACACTCCCCCTCTCTCATCTCTCTCTCTTCCATCTCTCTCTCACACCCCCATCCCTCTCTCCCCACACATCCTCTCACTCTCTCACACCTCTCTCACTCTCCACTCCTCTCCCTTCCTCCACTCCTCTCTCCACCCCCTACACTCTCACTCATCCCCACCCCCTCACTTCCCCACTTCCTCTCCTCCCTCTCTTCTCTTCTCCACACTCTCCTCCCTCTCTCCTCTCTCCACATCTCTCACTCTCTCCCTCTTCTCCTCTCTCCCTCTCCTCTACACCCCCCCTCTCCACTGCCCTCACTCCCTCTCAGACACTCACACTCCCAACCTCTCTCCACCACACCTCCTCTCTCCTCTCCTCTCCTCAACTCCTCTCACTCATCCTCTCTCTCGTCTCCCACTCTCACACAGACACTACTCACTCTCCACTCCCTCACAACCCTCCTCCTCTCTCCTCCGCTCTCTCTCTCACACCCTCCTCTTCTCTCTCCTCCTCTCTCTCTTCTCTCTCTCTCTCCTCCCTCTCTCCTCTCTCTCTCTCTCATCCCTCTCTCTCTCTCCTTCTTCTTCTTTCCTCTTCCTCTCCCTCTTTTCTTCTCTCATTCCATTCATCCACCTACCTCCCGACATCTTTCTATCCACCTCCCCCCCAAAAAAAACGCCACCTAGAATAAAACCCCAATTAATTTTCCACACTATTTTTCTTTTCCTTTTTATTCCTCTTTTTTTTGCTGTTTATTATTAACTTGTTTCTCGCCGATCGCTCTCGCTTCGCTGCTCCTCTCTGTGATGCGATTAGGACAGTGTGGTGAAAACCCGTTCATGGAGGTGATGGGATTGGAGTCTTAATGGAAAGCTTCTCTCACTCCGAATCCCTCACGCTAATCCGCTCGCCCTCGATCACGCTAGAGGGGGGTGGGGGTGGGGGGAGGATTCATGCTTTGGGAGAGAGAGTGTGGGGTGAGGGGGAGGGTGGGGAGAGTGATCAGAGAGGGTGGGAGTGTAAAAGAGAGGTAGAGAGATACATGTATGGAGGGTAGGAGGGAGGGAGGGAGAAAGAGAGTGGGTTGGATAGAGAGAGGGGAAAGGGAGGTGGGAGAAAGAGGGATAGAATGCAAGAGAGAGGGGTGGGAGAGAAAGATAGAGAGAGAGGGCGGGGGCGGAGGTAGAATGAGAAAGAGAGTGAGAGAGAGAGAGAGAGAGAGAGAGAGAGAGAGAGAGAGAGAGAAGAGGAGAAAAAAGAGAGAGAGAGAGGGAGAGAGAGAGAGAAGAAAGAAGAGAGAGGGGGGAAAGGGAGAGAGAGAGAAAGAGAGAGGGAGAAGAGAGAGAGAAGAGAGAGAGAGAGAAGAAGAAAAAAGAAGAGAGAGAGAGAGAGAGAGAGAGAGAGAGAGAGAGAGAGAGAGAGAGAGAGAGAGATAAAAGAGAGAGAAAGAGAGAGAGAGAGGAGAGAGAGAGAGAGAGAGAGAGAGAGAGAAGAGAGAGAGGGGAAAAGGAGAAGAGAAGAGAGAGGAAAAGAAAAGGGGGGAGAGAGAGAAAAGAGAGAAAGAGAGAAGAGAGAGAGAGAGAAGAGAAAGAGAGAAAAGGGGAAAAGGAGAGAGAGAGAGAAAGAGAAAGAGAGAGAAGAGAGAGAGAGAGAGACAAAGAAAGAGAGAGAAGAGAGAAGAGAGAGAGAAAGAGAGAGGGGAAAAAAGAGAGAAGAGAAGAGAGAGAGAGGAAGAAGAGAGAGAGAGAGAGAGAGAAAGAGAGAGGAGACAGAGAAAGAGAGAGAAAGAGAGAGAGAGGAAGAGAGGAGGAAGAAAAGGAAGGAGAGAGAGAGAGAGGAGAGAGAGAGAGGAGAGAGAGAGAGGGAGAGAGCTGGGCCGCTTCGGGAGCGTCGGCGGCTCTCGGTTTCTCTCGCCTCTCTCTCCCTCCGTCGCGCTCGCTCTCTCGCGCCCCCTCTCTCTCTCTCTCCCTCGCTCTCTCGCGCTCCGGCTCTCCCCTCTCTGCTCTCTCTCTCTCTCTCTTCGTCTGCGCCTCTCTCTTCTCTCTCTTCTCTCTCGTCTCTCTCGTCTCTCTCCTCTCTCTCTTCTCTCTCCCATCTCTCTCTCTCTCTCGCTCTCAATCTTCTCCTCTCCTCTCGCTCTCCTCTCTCTCAGCCTCTCTTCTCTTTCTCTCGCTCTCTCCCTTCTCTCTCTCTCTCTCTCTCTCTCCCCGCTCTCCTCTCTCGTCTTCTCTCCCCCTCCCCTCTCTCCTCTCTCCCCTCGCTCTCTCCTCGCCCTCCTCTCTCTCTCTGCGCTCTCCTCTCCTGTTTTTTTTTTTTTTTTTTGTTCCCCCGCCCTCCCTTTCCCCTTCCCCCTGACGCCGCCCCCCAATAAACACCCCCCCAAACCCCAAACCCCCCAACCGTCCCCAAATTTCCAAACCCGACGGCTTTGTTTTTTTCCGGTTACGACACCACCCCCAAAAAAAAAACCTCAAATTACCCTTGCATGCTCATTTTCTCCACAAACAGAAGCCCTTTTAAATTTTGTCCCAAAATAGGGTTTAGAGAGAAGCGAATAATAGTTCAGCTTCTCAAGAACTGCCGCAACCTGCCACCCATGATCGTAATCAGTAAACACCAAGATATAGGGTGAACATCCTTAGTTAGGGTTAGACTTGTGCACCGACTCACACTTGTAGGTAAGTCTCGGTGTTCTTATTTGATTATTTAGCATCTAGACGTGAAGCTAGCACTTCTTGGTTCATGTGAAATGCCGTTGGGTATAACAGTTTTATTGGCTGTTTTTTACAATTTCAAAAACGGTTTAGACATTTTAAAAAGTTTTTATTCCCAAAGTTACCCCCCCAGGCAATTCTAGCAAAGGCAAAATCAAGCAAGTCAAAATTGTTTCAAACTTTTCTGCCAGATAACTAAAACCTCCTCTCTCTCTCTCTCTCTCTCTCTCTCTCTCTCTCTCTCTCTCTCTCTCTTCTCTCTCTCACTCACTCCTCCTTCCTCTCCTCTCTCTCCTCATCCCCCTCACCTCTCTCACCTCTCCTCTCCTCTCTCCTCCCTCCCCCTCCCGTCTCCTCCTCTCCTCCCCCCTCTCCGCACTGGGGTTTACACACCCCCTCCTCTCTCCACCCCAAACCTTTTCTCTCCACTTCCACTCCACCCCCCTCCTCCTACCTCCCCCCTCCTCCCCCCCCCTTCCCTCCCCTCCCCTCCACCCTCCCCTCTCTCTCTCTCTCCCTGTATATATATATATATATATATATATATATATATATTTTTATAGATATATATATAACATGTATATATTATATTTTATATAGATATATATATATATTAATATATATAGATATATATATATATATATATATATATATATATTTATTTTTAAATGTATATATATATTTATATATATATAGATATGTTATATATGTATATATATATAAGTGATATATAAATATATATTGACATGTATGTTTATATATATATATATATATCTTATATATTATATATATAATTATAAATATATATATATATATATATACATAAATGGTTAATTATATATAGATATATATATATATATATATATATATATATATATATATTTATATATATATTATATATATATATATATGGTATTATCATTATATATTTATATATATATATATATATATATATTTATATAATATTTATATATATATATTATTATATTATTAGATATATTTATATATATAGTAATAGGTTATATATATATATATATATATATATATATTATATATATATATATATATATATGTATATATATACATACATACATACATATATACACAACACACACACACACACACACACACACACACACACACACACACACACACACACACACACACACACACACACACACACACACACACACACACACACACACACACACACATATCTGCATGTGTGTAAATTATTTATAGTTCCGTTACCAGTTTCTATCATCAATATTCATGTCCAATTGCAGTTTGAGGATCATGGCCAACCGCTTCTTTGAGGGAGCTGCCCATGCTGCAGCCTATGCCAAATTTAGGCCTCTACCACCCATCTCCCTTGTGGAACGCATTGTGTCCTTTGCGAAAGAAACAGTAAGTGTATATTTACAATCTCCCTCTCTTTCTTTCTCTTTCTCTTTTTTCTAATTTCCTCTCTCCCTTTTTCTTTCTCTCTTTCTCCCTTTTTCTTTCTCTCTTTTTCCTTTTTTCTTTCTCTCTCTCTTTCTCTTTCTTGCTCTTTCTGTCTCTCTCTCTCTTCTCTTCTCTTCTCTTCTCTCTTGCTCTCGCTCTCCTCTCTCTCTCTCGCTCTCCTCTCTCTCTCTCGCTCTCCTCTCTCTCTCTCGCTCTCCTCTCTCTCTCTCGCTCTCTCGCTCTCTCGCTCTCTCGCTCTCTCGCTCTCTCGCT
>NW_028234415.1:29301356-29306356 GCF_977035675.1 Penaeus japonicus | reverse complement strand
TTTTCCTTTGGTTTCATATTCTTTCCAATCAATTTCCATTTCTGTTTTTCATTTCCTAATTTGACTTTGATTGGCCTTGGTCTCAAAGCCTCTTTTAAATAATGGCCTTCTCTAAAGGCACTCTCAACTTTGATAATTTCATTGAGCTTAAGATTTGTTATGAAATATTAATCATTTTCATATCATTTGTTTTCCTAATTTCAGGATCATTTTCTTCTTTCTCTTTTAGATTGTATATAAAGAGCCTATTTACTCTGAATGTATCTTCATTTTTCTTTTGTAGGTTGTAATGGTTTTGGTTGCTTCTTTTTGTTGCCGACAACCTTCCAGTCAGCCTCATCATCTTTTCTTGGTTGTTCAGTGTCTGAAATATCATTGTCTGGAATATTTTTTGACCTGTTTATCTGATTTTTGCCTTACTATTTCAGAAAACAGCTTTTTTTCTTCTTGATTTAGTTTACTTGGCTCATCTTTTGGATTCTCTTGTTTCTTCTTTGCCTTTACTTTTACATTTTTAGTGTCTTGTACAGCCTTTTCTGTTTCCAATTCAGCAACCTGAGTTACCTTTTTTCTTTAGGTTTTTCTTTTTGCTCTTGTTTTAATTCTTAAATTTCATCTTTCAATATTTGTATCTCCCTCAAGCATTGAATCTTGAAGTCCTTTGATTCCTCATACATTTTCTTTATTATGTTTCCAGTGGGCATGCCCCCTCACTTTTTAGGTGTGATGATTTTTTGTTCACAGATATGGCTCATTTCCTTTTATTCCAGTTTGTCTGATATGGATGCACTACTTTCCAGTACATTTTCTGCCATTATGTCCCTATCTTTCTCAATTCTAATTAGTTCTTTTAAAAAACTGGCTTCTGAAACATCATCACAACTTAGAATTTTTTTGAGTTCTGTCTCAAGACTAGAATTACTTTTAGTATTGATGTCTCTGCACCAGCTGCAGTCTTTCTGTATATTTTCTTGATTATCTATTTTTAGTTTATTATTGATGCCTGTTAGGTAAGCATCAATATTACTTATAATTTCTTTCCTTTTTTCAAGTAAGTATTTTCACATTTGTAGCATTTCTTCCTATCACAGGTTTGGCATACAAACTGCTTTGTTTCATTGTGTTTAAAACATTTTTCAGCTTTAGAGTTTCTTTTACTTCTCCTTGGTTTAAACATGTAGTTTAAACTCTTGTTATTTAAGTCTGGTCAAGGTCACCTTGGAAGCAGCTGGGCCACGCTGTACAGCTGACCTAGTGTTTATATATATATATATATATATATATATATATATATATATGTATATATATACATATACATATACATATATATATACATATATATATATATATATATATATATATATATATATATATATATATATATATATATATATATATATATTAAGAGATATATATATATATATATATATATATATATATATATATATATATATTTATTTATATATATATGTAAGTATATATATATATATATATATATATATATATATATATATATATATATATATATTATATATATAATATTTACATATATATATATATATATATATATATATATATATATATATATATATATATATTATATATATATATATATATATATATATATATATATATATATGTATATATATATATGTATATATATACATATATATATATACTTTTTTCTATCTATAAGTGGGTATATATGTACACATACATATAAACATATTAGTCAGGGATTTCTCAGAAAAAATAAATGTGAAGCTTTCCTGTACATCTCGGGGAAACTCGGCTGCTTGCAGGCATTCTTTTGCTTTTTTATTTCTTTTATGACTATAACATTTGTGAAGGTACTTATTGTCTCTCTCTCTCTCTCTTTTATATATATATATATATATATATATATATATATATATATATATATATATATATATATATATATATATATATATACTTCTATAATTCATTTCCAGTCTCACATATCATTTTTAAAATATTGTTTTCAAAGTATGGACATTTTCAAATATATCTAATCAAGAGATAATTTCAACATTTCAAGTAGAAACGGGGAAGAGATAATTGACATCACAAAAGCTAGCCAATTAGGATGCTGTTCACAGTGTCAGGTATAGCTGTATGGAGAATTATCTTTATATTTTGTTTGGATCACTATGAGTATCAACAGTGAACAGAAATCGTACTTTTTTATTTATGATAATGAAGTGTTTTATACTATAAATTATTTCAACAGAAGACTCTTGGGAAAAAATATTTAGTAATTCTTCAGATTAAGGTTCAGTAGCAGAAGTGCTATTGGTATTTCACTGCCTTGGTTTTCTTGTTTTAGGGTGAGTCCAGCAGAAACACTGCCCTTCCCTGACAAGAGTTTGTCTCTGGTCACATCCTGCCAGGCATGCCACTGGTTTGACATGCCTGCATTCTATAAGGAAGTTGATCGTATCCTTGTACCTGGTAAGTTTATGCTCTTTGGTGAAGAGTAATTGCATCTATTTTTTCTGTATCTTTCTCTTTTTGTAATGCTTTCATTTTTCCCATCTATTTTCCTAAGATCTGTTTTCTTATTTTTTCTTTAGACTTATAATATGATATGAACATATATATGATATATAAGGAAAGTGATTCTCATTAGCATCTGGCATGATTTGTTAGTTACAACACTGAAGGAATGAATAGCCTTTATTTTGAACAAGCAGTGTGGAAGTAATCCTATCCCACAAAAATGCCTATAGCAGAAGGGTTGAATACATTAGCTTAAATTTGATACACTCATCCACCTCAATAATTTAGTCAATACTTTATGTTGTAAATGGTAATTAAGATTATGTATTTTTCTGTATTTAGAATAATTAGCTATATACGCAATATATTAGAAATAGTCATGGTTATGGAAATGAAAATTACACTATAATGTGTATTAACTTAGAAGCTTTATTTCTTCACAGGTGGAGTTTTGGCACTGTATGGATACCTGTTCCCAAAACCTATCCATAAGGATTATGCAGATGACCTCTATAATCTAATAGATCATGTAAGTAATTTTCTTGTTTGTGCTGTCGAAGATTGTATCACTGTTTTATATTATATGATTGGCTGATTGATTTGATGTTTGAGTGAGTACCTGTGAGTGTGCATGCATGTGTGTATGTGTGTGTGTGTAAGTATGTATGTGAATTTTACAGGGTGAATATTTCTTTTTTCATTTAGAAAAATCGATTTCCTTTTTATCTTCATATTGATTATTTGATACACACATTTGTCACATTTAAATGATATGATAATATTTTTACTTTACCTGATATTGAGTCTGATTTGTATTGATGGTGCTTCTCCTCATATTCCTCTCACACTGTGTCACAATTATCATACTTACATTTTATTTGATTGATTTATGTTCAGCAAATCCAATTTAGTTAAAGGTCTGAATAAAAGATAGTTTGCAGTAGGAAAAGACTTGTCAAGGACATTTTTATTTATAAATTCTGTTACAGAAAAAGATGCATTAACCCATTCTGGACGGGTGGTACAGTACTGTACCGCTCATTCAAAAGCCCAGTGGCCGGGCGGCACAGTGTTGTGCCAGCCATTCAATTGATTTAGGCCTAATAATTCGAACGCCCTGGCATTGTGACATTCAAGGCTAGAATTCCCCCGTCGTGGATGGGTTAAGAATTGAAGATGACATAGAGAGGAGAGATGACAAAAAATAAGTCTGTGAATAACACATTCCTTTTCAAAAATACTTTTTAACCTTCCAGGATGGGTCACATCTTAAGATGTGTTTATTATGGTATATGAGTCTATATATGGCATAGTAGCACTGTTATGCTAATTGGCATTTGCCCCATTTGCCCCAGTTGCGCAAGTGAAGGAACAAATAGCTTGTAAATGGCACAGAAGTGATCTCACCTCATGAAACATAAAAAACCATAGCTCAGACAGAAAACCAAATGTAGAAAGTTCAGGAATTTTTTGTAACCATCCTCCAACAGGGAAAATTGAAGGAAAAGATTTAATTGATATAGGAAAAGTTACAATTTGGGTTTCCAATTAGACTCTTAGTCAGTAAGGAAAGGGAAGATAAGTAATATATTTTTCTTGTCAGTTGTATAAAGAACAACTGAAAGGATATATACACCAAGGGAGCAAGGAGGTCTACCTTGGAAAGTATGGAGATGAAAAATACACTCTGATTTATAAAGATCAGTTGAGGTGGGTGCAGAGGCTTACTTTCCTTCTTCTTTTCCTAAATAATTGGTAGATTTTAATGTTGTATTCTTATGGTTTTGGGGAAAAATAGAGTAAATTGAAATTATATTTGATTTGACTAGATAGTCTGCATGTAGGATTATAGTTATGTGTCTGTAAAATGGAAATGATTTTTCCAAGGAGAACTTTAATTTTCTTCAACGCCTTCTTTGTTTTTCTGTATCGTTTCATTCAGTTCCCTTTCCGTGTAAAATGATTGTTAAAAATTTGGTTGTTTAAGTCTATATGTAAAGCTCATATCGTGAGTCGTATGGGGTAAGTTTCTTTATCAAAGCGAGAGGTGGGCCAAGAAGATAACGAATGTTTATGTCACTTCTAATGGACAGAAAAGACATTATAGGTAAAAAAACAAACAAAAAAAAAACAAGGTAGGTAAAATATGACTTGTGTGACCAGCCTTTATTGGGTGTCAACACTGAATGCTGATTGGCTTGTATATACTATGCATTTTAGTCTTTCTCTCACTTTCTCTCTATCTCTCTCTATCTCTATTTCTATTTCTATTTCTATTTCTATTTCTCTCTCCCTCTCCCCCTCCCCCTATCCCCCAATCCCTCCCCCTTCCTTACTCCCTCCCTCTTTTTCTCTTTCTTCTTTTCTCTCACTATGTTAAAATTGAGTGCAAAATGGCTTGTATATACTTATTTATGCATTTCACTTTCTCTCTCTCTTCTCTCTCTCTCTCTCTCTTTCTCTCTCTCTCTCTCTCTCTC
>NW_028234415.1:29278856-29293856 GCF_977035675.1 Penaeus japonicus | reverse complement strand
GTATGTAGGCTTTAGAGGAACTAATTTTTTTTGGCTGAATTTAATGTTTTAGAAGAGTTATATTTCTATATAAACTGTATATATATTTGTCTTTTAATATTGATTAGGACAAAAAAAGATAGTAGTAAAACAGAGTGAATTTGAATTGAACTGGTATTTTGCATGTAAATACTGGTGTTAAATCAAGATGAAATTTAGCTTAAATCATAAACAAGTAAGATTTTATTATATAAGTATTATTATTTCTTATTGAAAACAATGAATGTAGAGGACAGAAGAAACAAAAGTTAAGTAACATGTAAGAAAAAATAGAAGATAGAAAACATTTTAAAATCACAAGAAATGTAAACAATTTAAAACAATGGACATGTTTGCTAGTGTTGTGATGTATTTGTCAAGACTGATGATGATCCAAGTACAACAAGTAAAATATTAATCTGATATCAAATGCTGAATGATGAAGCTGAGTCATTAGGAAAATACCTCATCCAATTTGCATGCACAAAAAATTAATGGACATTTCCATTGGAGCTGTACTGTAGAAATAGGCAATACATCTACATATCAAAATACTTTGTGTTACGATAAAAGTAGGAGTTGTATAGAGTTTAATATACAGTTCTTATTTTAAATAAATATTTATTTACAAATTGAAAATGTAACTTTCAAGGAACTAAGTCCTTATCAAGCTAAAGAATCCTAAAAAAAAAATCTTGTAATCTGCTTCAAGTTGGGACAAACTCAGGATATTTGTATTCACATGGGACTCTTTAGATCAATATTACTGAATGATACATCTATGTACAAGACAATTTAAAGAAATCTTTTAATATATTCCACTGTGAAATTCTGGTTTGTACTTGTATTCTTTGTTCTAGAAATAAAGTACTGATGTGAATGATTTTGGGACTATTTACAAAATCCTTATATAAACTAAAGAAATCTGTGACAGCCAAGACAAGAACTTTCATGTTGTAAAGCCAACAGATTTAGGGAGTATATAGAAGAATATCTTATTGATCAGAAAATAATATAGATTAGTGGAAAGGAAGTGAAATCAGTGAATAAAATAAGCCAAAATATTTTCAAAATAGGTTCACAAAAATAATTATGGTCCTTTGTCTATATACAATCTCAAGTATCTTCTCATGCATATATTTTTTCTGTGAAATATATGATCATATCCATAAAGAAAAATAACCATAATATATGTTATGTACTATGCAATAAGTCATATCATGCTGTTATGAATTGGAAAACATGCTTAAATGATACATGTCATCTGTTATGCCATATACAGGTCACTATTATATACCCAATAATATACAAGTGAAATAGAAAGCACATTATTAGAATAGCACAATTGGTAATATATAAAGGAATCTGGCTATTTTACTACAGGCAATAACTAATTCAGTTTTTTTTTATTCAACTTTTTGTTCTACTAACAGATGTCATGCTCTTTTCATGAGCTTTTTGAAATAAAAATTTTAATAATCAATTGCTAAGTCATGTAACATGCCATCAAATCATGCAAAATAAGCATTCAAACTCACCTCACTGTGCAATTTTGAAATACCTGTTATTTTAGTTACTGAACATAACTGGGATTAATTTCAGGATAGCTAATATATTCTTGACTTCAGAACAAAACAAAATATCTTTGAATTAAAGAAAGCCATGTTGTCTTCTGGATGATAAACAAATAATATACATGAAAAATAAGAAATATTTTTAAAAACTCTGCATATTATCATGATCAAATCAAACTAACTCACCTTACATTAGTCCTGACTTTGTGCAGGTAATGAACCTCCTCCTTTCACCAGTGCAAAGAACTTACCCAAGTTTTTGACAGATTAAATATCATGTGCGTCCCCAACGAAGATTATTGGCCTTACCTTTCCAGTTTATAAAGCATATTATAGCAAAAAGTAAAGCAAGCTCAAATACTATCTCAATATTTTTTGCCAATCTGAATCAAAATCTACCTTGTACTAATCAAGTAAATTCATTTAAAGATAGGACCTGGGTGAATGCTTAAATGTCTTAACCAAAAGTAACATGTACTTTAAACTCCTGCTTTTACTAAAATTAATTATTATTTTAGGTATTCTATGTATCAGGAATTTTAAAGATAATTCAACACTTATTGAAAATATCACAATCAAAACAAAGCTAGATTTGTAGCCAGGATATTGAGCTTACCTCTTTGCTGATTTCCACAATCCACAACAGACAAAGAGAATCACCAGGAGGAAAACCGCCACAGCAGCAGCTCCATAAAACGCTGCAACTATAGGCTCGGTCATTTCAATCCAGGGCTGCAAGAAACAAGTCAAATTTAGAAACTATTATTTGGCTTTAAAGGACAATGATCATGATAACTTAAACTAGTATCTCTAAAAAAATGGAGGTTTCTACATACTTTACTGTGGCAATAAAAGAAAAACCCAGAGAAATAAAAAAAATGTCAAACCTTCACAAATAACGGGAGAAGCATCATTATATATCAACAATAAAAATCATACATTTAACCCAAAAAGGGTGTATATATTTACATTATATGAATCTACCATGGTGCGATGAGGAAGAGAAAAATGAGAGAAATGTCCTTAAAGTTGTTGGCCCATAAATAGGTAATTTAAGAACAATTCTTTTTTAATTCGAGTCCTTACATTTATAGGCGGCGGGACAGTTGGCACCCATTCCCTCACCACCTGTGGTATATAAGTGGTCCAGAAGGTGTTGTAGGTCTGACGGTAGTTGTAGTGCATGGAGGTGTTGAAGGTGGTATTGATGCTTAGGTACTTGAGGTTCCCTTCTAACACCGGCTCCCAGTTCACCTTCAAGATCTGAACCTGAGTCTGAGTTGGGTTTCTACGGAGAGAGAGAGAAGGGTGATTACCATGTGATTGAAGCTGGTTGAAACTGAGAGGGAAAAGGGGAATGGGATAAGTAATGAAATATGAAAAAGAAGGGTGAGAAGAATGACACAGCTAAAAAGGAGGATAAGGAATGGTGGTAGAAGTGACAAATGACAAATTTCATAATTCAGTCCATCTAGAAACCTCAAAAATACCCTTCCCTCACCCCCACTTGGCGAAGTTGACAAAAGTCTTCATCATGAATTCCGAAATGTTCCTGTCGCCTTCACTCCACAGGTTCCTTGCGACACGGATGCTCTCAGGGAAAAACTCTGGGTCCATAAATGGACCACCAAACACAAAATAGTACTCGATGTTGTTGGGAACCTGTAAAAGAAAAGAAGTATGATAATGATGGAAGATGTAGATATAGATGATTATTATTATTATCATAGCCATTTTTCTAGTTATCATTATTGCTATGATAATAATGTTTTCACCATAATACTAATAATGATGATTATGCACTATAGTTCAAATTCTATAAATGTTTAATAACTTATCAGTGTTGAAACAACTGCAGTCTGATTTCTATGTACCTCTCTCCAATAGTCCAACTTAAGTGCATCCACAGTGGTATTGAGCAAATAATAATATGTAGGAACACTTTTCTTCCCAGTCGAGTTCACGAGGACCTTTACCATTTGGTCGACACTTGATTTGTAGAGAGCATCCGACAACATCTGCAAAAAAAAGAATATATATGTATAAATGTGATAAAATTTTCTTGGGGGAACTCCTCTGGTATAAATATTCTGTCTGTGTAAATATTCATACAGATACGAATGCACATGCTTTTAAATCTGCATATATATATATATATATACGTATGCTATTCTTGCACACAATGAAAGCATACACAGTGTTTCAAAATATAAGAACACAGAGAGTAAAGCAATAAAAGGTACTCACATCAACATATTGTTCTCGAATATGGGTGGTATTATGTGGATCTGGGCCGTAGGTGTACATCCACTTAATGGCATCGTAAGCACCTTGAGGATTGAGCGAGTAGTTGTAGTGTTTGACATACTCCTTTACCCGCTCGTTGAAGAAGTCCTCTGTTACCTCGTACCGGTCGCGGATGAGTCTGTTGTCTTCGACTGGCGAAAATAAAAAGGACTTATTAATAGTAATACTGATAATCCAATTACCCTATACAGTAATCTTTCATCTTGCAAATGGTTTGCATCCTTCTCAATCTTTCTTCTAGTCTTCCCGAATATCAAAGAAGAAAAAAATAGGTGATCAGAATACTCACAAACCATATTCGCCGCTTCATTCCTATTAACGCCCGTCAGATAACGGAGGTCATAATGGTGATGATTTTTCTCGTAAAGTTTTAAAGGGAGTTCTGGCAGGATGTGCCAGTCTGCTTCCTTCCACTCCTCGTACCAGTCGTCTCCCGGAACGCGGAACTTGGAATCCACCGTCGGGCCCCAAGCGAACGTGCCGATGTCTGGCTGTGGTGGAATTAGTCTCTTGTTAAAAGAAATGTTAACTGTATATTCTGGGTATAGTGTTTAAGTATTTTGAACGTGGGGAGTAATACGCGAGATTAAGATTCCTTAATTAAGGTTCTCTGTAGCTTAAGTAATAGAATAATAAAAAATGAAAAATAACCGAACCTTTATTGGAGCTGATGCTAGTTCCTCATAGCTGCGGCGGTTGAGACACTGAAGTAGTTTATACGACGATTCTACTGTACATCCAACCTCAAGACCATACACTCGAGATGTATTCTGAACTCTGTAAACGTCATCTAATGCTGCCCAGTCTGCTAGTGGTGAGCCACTCTAGAAAAGGAACAATCAATGCTTTACAATCAAATATCTTTTCATAATCATCAGTATATCATATAAAACTCATTTAACGAAGAAAAGTTATGCTTTACCTCACGGAATTTGAAAATGTCATTATTCCAAAGAATATTCCACTATTAGAAAAAAGAACTGCTAGAAAACATCTACTCCGTTTCACACTGAAGTCAGTCAAGCTCACCTCAGCCAAGACCTGATGAACCCAGTCTTTGGTCTTGGGCAGAACGGCCAGGATACCCGCCATGGCTCCTCCCGCCCCGGGCCCAAACACGGTGATCTTCTGTGGGTCTCCGTTGAAGAACCTGATGTTGCGGTAGACCCATTCCAGCGCCATGGCCATATCCATCAGCCCGTAGTTCCCTGGAGAATTTTCGTCTCCCGTACTTAAGAATCCTGTAATTTCAATAGGGTATGGTGAGATTTTTTTAATTATCTAAAAAAGAAAAAGAAAAAAAAAACGAAATGCAGCAAAACCAGCAATTCCAACAAAACTTCTCATAAAACACAAACCACACTCACTAACCCAGTGCACCCAATCTGTAGTTAAACGTAACGACCACCACTTCTCCCCAGCCCGCCAGCATGTGTCCCGGGAACTGGTTGCTGGCACCGTGCTCCAGGTCCCCACCGTGAATGTAGAACATGACTGGGTATTGGTCAGACACACCGATGGATATCTGCATATAAATGAACCGTGTGTATTTATCATTTGTGAACTTCCAACTGGTATTATTGCAGTGGCTAAATGTATGAAAAGACAACCAATGAATATGAATGCGTGTGTTTCAAAATGTCAAGAGGTTTCCATGATGGTAAATACTTGGATCCACACAAGGCTGTAAAAAAAGGCATTTTCGTTCATTCCGCAAATATTTGATAAAATCCAACTCACCGATGGTGTAAATATATTGAGGTACAGACAGTCTTCGTTAATCCCGCTTCTAATGCCGTTCGAAGAACCTATGTACTTCAAGTTCTGCGGGCAAGCAGGTCGGAAGTCGAGTGCCTGCCATGTGCTGAACCAGTGCTGAACGTACCTAGGAGGCTGTGTAAAAATAAAATGAAATATATTAATGAATCGATATTGATATTTTTACAATATATATATATATATATATATTGTTAGAATTTCACATGAACTATTGACATATGTGGAGAAATAGTAATTTAATTCAATAAATCGGTTATGATGGAATTTTCATTTTGTCAAATCAAAATCATATTTCGCTTAAAACATCAGTGATACACTGCGATAAACAACTGTTTCTTTCTTCCTTTCCTACTGACACTCACTCACTCTCTCTATATCTCTCTCTCTCTCTCTCTATATATATATATATATATATATATCTCGCATGCGTTTAATTCCTATTCTTCAGGTTTCTTTTTTTTCCGTTTTCCATAATATATATATTTTTATATTTTCCTTCACAAAATGCCCTCCCTTCGTTTTCTCTCGTCCATGTATTTTTCTTTCGTTCCACTGCTAACCTTGGACTTCAACGCATCCGTAAATAATTATCTGAATTGCTTCTGCCGGATTGTATGTACTTATTCCCAAGTGGTAAGTACTCTTACTGCTATTATTGTTGTCGATGGTAAGACAATTACTAATGCCACTATTATTACTATTACTGATAATCTACTAACAGTATGAAAATAGCAGTGAAAATTATATATATATATATATATATATATATATATATATATATATATATATATATATACATATGTATATATAATACTGATAATCTACTAACAGTATGAAAATAGCAGTGGAAATTATATATATATATATATATATATATATATATATATATATATATATATTATCTTTATTATCATTGAAAATATTAATCATCATTATCATATTTATCATATCTATCATATCCATCATCATTGTTATTGTCATCACTATAATGGCAATACTCACAACAAATACAGACGAATAATCATTATAAAATATCATTAGTAAATAAGTATCTCCGTTATCGTCATGGTCATTATTGTTACAAATAGCACTCTTTTCTTTGGCATTATAATAATTGTTCCTGATAGTTATTATCATAATCATCGATTTCATAGTGATAGTAATAATGATGTAAAAGTAATAGTAGCTGTAATATATTGATGATGATGATGATGATGATGATGATGATGATGATGATGATGATGATGATGATGATGATGATGATGATGATGATGATGATGATGATGATGATGATGATGATGGTGGTGGTGGTGATGGTGGTGGAGACGGTGGTTTTGAATAATCACAGAGGATTAGTAATGACACCAGCATTACATCATAATATCAACATCAATGACAAAATCATCATCCTACTTATCATAACCGTCATAGAATAGACTGTACATCATGACTCGACAAAGCAGCAGCAGATCCTCCTCTTTCCCTTTCACAAATACGCTGTGATTCCCATTCATCTTTCCCTCGCCCTCCTTCTTGTCATGTCATGGTGGCGTGAAAATCAACGTGTCCGTGACGACCAAGCAAACGTTTCTGTTTAGACGGGAATAACAACTTTTGGGAGTGAAAGCATGTACCACGGTCGCATTTACACTGTTGCCACGTGTACGGGTATTGGCGTAGTCTTCTTGTTCTCTCTCTTTTGTCTTTTCATTTTCCCTTTTTCTGTAGGTTATAAGGATGTATTCGATGTTGAGGTGGTATTTGTGATCGTAAGGTGTGGTTTGGTATTTGTTCAAGCCTTTTTGTTTACAAGTTGGAATAAAAAACGGCCATTAATCTGGTCCGAATATTCTCCAAGGTCAGAGTTGCCGCTGACGCTGTAGACCGAGGGACGTTCGTTTCTGGGCCCATCTTGATACAAGCTACGCTAATATAATACGTCATTCTATGTTTCCGTTTATTATTCTCAAATTTGATTATTCACATTGCATTTTTTTATCAAACCGCGGAAAAAAATCCCATGGTGTATATAATCCATGTGGCATACTAGTCTGTTGCAGAGTATTGCATTGATGCAGGAAGGTAGAGAGGCTGTGCATGGATGTTCAGACGCTGTCTCGCCTCACCCACACAGACGCCACAGTGAACTCTGTATCCCATGCCCTCTCCCCCCTGCCCCCTCTCCCTGGTTTCCTCCCCTTCTCTCCCCACGCGTCTCACGCCCTACGCCCTTCTGATCCTCTCCTTTTTTCCTGTTGCTATCTTCACCTCTTGAATAACGTCTATTAAGTTTTAACAATCTATATTTTCCTTGGTCGTGGGAATATCTTGGTTCATGTTTGTAACACGTGAAGAACGAAGGGCGGTTCCAGTCCACTGTATATACGATATAAGGTCATACAGAGTCTACGCATTCGCTGCTCACCTGAGATAGTAATATCTTTTTGAGAAGTATGCACGTTAAACCATCGCAATAAACGCATGGGCTGCACGAAATAGATAAAAGAGTCGACAAAAAACAAGCAAAGTTCTACTATATAGCGCTGAGAATGCTATCGATGAAACACTAACACACGCGGCATATATCAAACCTTTTGCATCACTCAACAAACAACGGGATGGTATGGTGTTAATGTTTATGTTCAAGAATATAAGAAAAGATAAAAAGAAGACAGGAAATTCCGGGTAGGACCAAAGCTTCTTTGTGAGTCATTGGTTCTCTGTATCAGCCGCTGCCCAGCAGCGCCTTCTGACGTCACATTAGGAACATTCTTAAATATAACTTCAATTATCAACGACAAATCGATGAGTCGACAAACATGGTTGATTAACATGGTGTTCATATTTTTTCTTTGTAGCGATTAAATTAAATGTTTTTTTTTTTCATATTTTGTTCTTATATACTAGAACATCAAAGAAAATACTTGTACATGTAAATAAAGAAAGAGATTTAAACTCATTAAACCTATAATCCTCGTAGATTGCACGTTCTTCAGAGGAGTTAAGAGTTTGAACTACTATTTTGCGGCTCAAGTGAAAGTGAGAAGAAATGAAAGCCAGGAAGGAGTGTCATTGTTTCTCTCTTATTCCCCCACTGTCATTGTCGGAAGATAGCGAATTTTAATTTAGAAAGTTAGAAAACGTTACAGTGGTTTCCTGATGCTGTCAAATGACCTGAAGTCGAAAAACCAAGCTGTTTGCGTTATAATAATGAAAATAATAACAATAACTGATGATAACAATAGCAACAATATTTAAAATAAATTGAACAACAAAAACAAAACAGCAATATTTAATAATCACCATCATTATCTTCATCATAATACTAATAATGATAATAACAATGATTAAGTAATAATAATTTAGTGATGACAAACATAACAATAACACTGCTAAAAGTAAAATGGTGATAACATCAACAACAGTGTAATTTTTATGCAAATTGTTAATATTTCAGTTATCATTCTAACCGATATTGGCATTACTACTGTATTTCATCTTCATTATTATTATCATCAATATAACCATTACCATCGTCTCTATTTGTTGATATGGTTATCATGATGATTATTATTAAGATACACTAGTACTGTCATTATCATTAATACAATCTTTTTACCTTTGTCAATATTGTATGTCCAGTTAAGTGTCACTATTATTATCATTGTCACTATCAGACTCATTTCCATTATTATTATAATCATTCTCATAAAATCCTTATTCTGTTTATATCATTATATTAATAACAACTAAAATGTAATTACTTTCAATATTTGTTATAATTAGCACCAAAATTATTACTATTATCACCATCATTTCTATCCCTATCCTCATAACTAATATCATCTTTGCAATTGATATCATCTCATTATTATGATTACCATCATTATTGTCAATTCGTTCCTACTACTATCATGACCGTTATTAACGTTATTGTGGTTATCATTATTGATGTACTCATGATTATCAACGCCATTTTCATTATTATCATTATCTTTGTTCTCCCATTTCCAAAAAGCGTGTGAAATCTAAAATATTCGATCTCTGTCCGGTCGATCCAGTCACTCAGAAAGTGAAGTAAATGTGCTCCAGATCTTTCCTTGCCATCAAATCAACTTACAATCTTGGCTTGCTGAAAAAAAAAACCAATAAACATCTAATCGTCGAGCATTCGAAGAAACAACAACAGTATGATGACGAAAGCAGATTTGCTGTTCGTAATGTTGACGTGATGGTCGTGTTCTCATACTGATCATTAAAAGTGCAAGGTCGTTGAACTGAACGACATTCTAGCAATACCTTTTGCCGGGATAATGCAAAGCTAGCTCTAATTCGTGCGGTCTACATACATTAAACTTTGGTATACATTTTCTTTTTATCAAGAAGATTGGCATCACATTCATAGGCGTTGACAGGATATTCGCCTCGTAAATAACGGCAATTTCCGTCAATAACATGTGGGAACATCTCTTTACGGTGTGATATGCGGTTGGTGTTTAAACTGTTTATATTCAACTCTTATCTCACCCATGTATGTCATGCTAGATGTATCATCTTTTGAGTTCAGATTGATTGCTGCTTCCCTAATGTAAAGTATAATCTAGTAATACGTGCATATATGTATATGTGTTTATATGTGTGTGTATGTATATATGTATGTATGTATGTATGTATATGTATGTATGTATGTGTGTATATATATACATATATACATATATATGTGTATGTATGTATGTATATATAAATAATATATGTATATATGTATATTGTGTGTGTGTGTGTGTGTGTGTGTGTATGTGTGTGTGCGTGTATGTGTTTGTTTGTGTCTACACAATACACACACATACACACACACAAACACTACTTGATACTATTCAGCAGGCAATATTTTCCGGTACATAGTTGCTTATCACGTAACCTAACAAGAGTCTGTGACCCACCTGTATATCATGTCACGTCCCACAGGTTAGGGGGAATCAGGGAAATCATTAGTAAACATCTACGAACAGCAAATAGTTTTGGCAATAATTCTCGTCTTTTATTATTGATGCTATATGACGTCTGCTTATCGTTACCATGGCAACAGTGCTGTCTTCGCCATTGACCCGCTCGGGTAAGATTGTGTATGAACATATGTGGTCAATAATTCACTGTCTGGCTGTATTTTTCCCTTTAACATAAACGCACATATATAACGTTCATTCACACAAATTCATGATTGCATGCAAGAAAATATTACATTGCCAAGTATATACAATACACATTGACTTAAACATACACCATTCTAACAGCAGCAGCATACACAATCACAGCTATTGTCAATAACACATCTAGAAAGATACATGAACACAAATAAGATTACCATGCCTGCACATACACAGATTAATACTGACCACACAACAAAATAATATTCAAAATGGTCAGTATGACATATATGCAAAAAAAAAAAAATCGCTAAAGAATTTCTCGCGCAAAACAAAGAAATATTCATGCAGATTATCTAAAATACGGAGTTAATAGAGCAACGCATGGTACTATGCTTAATGTTTTACGAGGCCGGTACATGCACTGCTGTGTGCGGCCAAAGGTAGTCAATTTATTGATTATGAGTGTCATGGCGGTTCAAATAAGGTGCGGGTATAGCAGCTGTGTCCATATCTCATATTCTTTGTCTCACATTTCTTTCTGTTGCTTCTCTTTTTTCAAAGTTTCTCCTTCATTGAATTACCTTAGTACTTTAATGGCGTTTATTCTACTTTTTTGGCTTCTTTGATTTCTCCCGATCCTTTCTACGACTAAAAATTTCTTTCTCTATATTAATCTCCCCATCTTCTCTCCCTCGCCTCCCTTGGAATGTGAGCAGCTAACCGCACATTCTCTATTCCTACATCAGTGCAACACAAAGGGCTTTGCAGTTGATACGACCGTTGCTGAGGTCAGCGTAACTTTTTGTTTGTCTGTCAGCCTGGCTGCCCCAGCCATCAGTTCACCTGCCTATCGATTCTTATATACAGGAAGTGGAAAGAGTATTCACATTTTGAGGGCTTCATAAATATACGTCAGCCATGATAATAAATGCGTGTGCATGTCCGTACCCTTTGTGGTGTGTGCGTGAGTGTGTGTAATAACATGCCACACACTCTCTTTCTTTCTCTCTCTCTCTTTATTGTTATTCCTCTCTTATTCCATCCCCATTCCCTCTTAACCTCCTCCTCCCCCACTATCTTTCACAATCACCCCTCAGCCTTCCCTGTCCCCCTACCTCTCCTTCTCACCGAGGTTAATAAGAATGCTGCTGAAATCAACCCTATTTTTTGTCCGTCTGTCTGTCTGTCTTCTCTCTCTCCAACAGCTTGTCTTCGCCTGTGCTTGCATGCAACCGGGTCACCGTCCAACCACTTCATATTGCTGTCAGGTACAGCCAAGCACCGGCCGCCCATTCGTTCCCGTGGTTCACGAGGTGGTTTTAGTTCACTGTGTTAAAATCATTTCGAGTTCACCAGAGGACATAGAACTGCCTTGCAAGATAAACGAATAAACGATGAATCGAATAAAAGAGAAAACCTGAATTGTAGGTCCTCGTCCGCAGTGTAAGTAAATGAGGCAGGACAGATTCCTCACTGCAACTTCCGGTCAGACTGTCATGGTTTCATGCACTGTCTCACACGCCTACAGGACGGTCCATAAGGGCGTTGCTGAGATAAAATTTGCACATCCGACTGGGACTTATGGTGTCAGCCAGATAGATCAATGGAAGGTCTGTCTGGCTACCATACAGGGTGGGTCGGGATGCCAAGGTCGATTCTACGAAGTATCTGAACGCTTATAGTATTGTTCGGGGAGAGAGAGAGAGAGAGAGAGAGAGAGAGAGAGAGAGAGAGAGAGAGAGAGAGAGAGAGAGAGAGAGAGAGAGAGAGAGAGAGAGGGGGGGGGAGAGAGAGAGAGAGGGGGGGAGAGAGAGAGAGAGAGAGAGAGAGAGAGAGAGAGAGAGAGAGAGAGAGAGAGAGAGAGAGAGAGAGAGAGAGAGAGAGAGAGAGGGGAGAGAGAGAGAGAGAGAGGGGGGGGAGGGAGAGAGAGAGAGAGAGAGAGAGGGGGAGAGAGAGAGAGAGAGAGAGAGAGAGAGAGAGAGAGAGAGAGAGAGAGAGAGAGAGAGAGAGAGAGAGAGAGAGAGAGAGGGGGGGGAGAGGAGGAGAGAGAGAGAGAGGGGGAGGGGGGGGAGAGGGAGAGAGAGAGAGAGAGAGAGAGAGAGAGAGAGAGAGAGAGAGAGAGAGAGAGAGAGAGAGAGAGAGAGAGAGAGAGAGAGAGAGAGAGGGGGAGAGGGGGGGGGGGGGGGGGGGAGGGAGAGAGAGAGGGGGAGAGAGGGAGAGAGGGAGAGAGAGAGAGAGGGAGAGAGAGAGAGAGAGAGAGAGAGAGAGAGAGAGAGAGAGAGAGAGAGAGAGAGAGAGAGAGAGGGAGGGAGACAGAGAGAGAAAGAGAGAGAGAGAGAGGGAGAGAAATAGAGAGAGAGAAAGAGAGAGAGAGAGAGAAAGATAGAGAGAGAGAGAGAGAGAGAGAGAGAGAAAGAGAGAGGGAGGGAGAGGAGAGAGAGATAGGAGGGAAGAGAGAGAGGAGAGAGAGAGAGAGCGGAGCAGGGGGGGGGGGGAGGGAGAATAAGAGGGGAGAGAGAGAGAGAAGAAAGAGGAGATGAAGAAGGAGAGAGCAGAGGAAGGAAGGAGCGGCGCAGAGAGCGAGTGGTGGGGCGAGAGGAGAGAGAGAGGGCAGCGACGAAGGAATGAGAGAGAGGAGAGAGAAAGAGGGAGAGCGGGAGAGAGTGGAGAGAGAGAGAGCAGAGAGATGAGACGAGAGAGATGACGGAGCAGAAGAAGCGCTGGAGAGAGAGAGAGAGAGAGGAGGCGAGAGAGATGGGGGAGGAGGCGAGAGAGAGAGAAGAGACAGCGACGGGGATGAGAGCGAACGAGAGCGAGGGCTAGGGAGGGAAGGGAGGAGGGGGGGAGGGAGGGAGATGAGGGAGGAGAGAGAGCAGCGAGAGAAGACGAGAGGTTGGATGAGGAGAGAGAGAGAGAGAGAGAGAGAGAGAGAGAGAGAGAGAGAGAGAGAGAGTGTGTGTGTGTGTGCGCGCGTGTGCGTGTGCGCGCGTGTGCGTGTGCCCGTGTGTCTGTGTGTTTTCCTCCTCATGTTGCAGACTGCTGACAAGATGCCGTTTCCACCACCTTGCATCTCGTGTTGCGTCAATCAAAATATTGCAAATATTCACCATAAGCATTGCAACCGTCACACGCTGGCATTCTGCTGCAACTCAGATCCAATATCTGCACTGATGTTGCATTTCTTATGATATGTCAGAACCTAATGTCAGCACAATAGCTTGCAAATATCGCATAAAAGGACGTAGCATTTTGTTTTTAGCCCATCATCCAAAATACCATGTCTATGCTATTATCAACGCCATGAATGAAAAACACAAGTGTTGAGTATCGAATGCATTCCCCAGCTCCCACGCGTACAGAACATTGCAAACAGGTAACCGTCGAGGTACCCTAGACATGCGGTATCGAGTTACCCCCCCCCCTTCCACCCTTAACCACTGCAGCTCCCCCTCCCATTCCACCCTTAGACACTCTCTACCCCTACCCCTCCCCTTCCACCCTTAGACACTCTCTACCCCTCCCCCTCCCCTTCCACCCTTAGACACTCTCTACCCCCTCCTCCTCCCCTTCCACCCGTAGACACTCTCTACCCATCCCCCTTCCCTTCCACCCTTAACCACTGCAGCTCCCCCTCCCATTCCACCCTTAGACACTCTCAACCCCCCTCCACCCTTAACCACTGTACCTTCCCCTCCCTTAGTCCACCCTTAGACTCTCACTCTATTTATATATAGAGGGAGACTCTCTTTTACTCCCACCCTTAACCCCTGTACCTCCCCTCCCCCTTCCCCCAAATCCTTCCGTCATTTCAATTACAATTAAATTCCATTAATACATTTCGCGTTTCCACCAAGCCTCCCTTGCCCACCGCCCGCCTCCGTTAAGCAACGCGCCATTCACGTAACAGTGACATGGATTCTCCTTGCAGACGGCGTGAATGCGTAACACCGGCGTCGCTGTGACGTATCGCTATCACGGGCGGCGGCGGAGTGTGACGGGCGTGACGGGCTGGGGGGGAGGGGGAGGGGGAGGGAGGGTGTCGCTCAGCCTGTTCTATTACCTCACGACAAATGCTCTCTCTGTTTCTGTTTTTTTTTCATCTCCATGTCTCTACCTCTCTTTCTATCTTTGTTTCTTTCTGCTCCCCCCCGTCTATTTTTACAATTTTACCTGTC
>NW_028234415.1:29268856-29273856 GCF_977035675.1 Penaeus japonicus | reverse complement strand
TATAGATAATAGTTCTTACACACAAAGCAAAGGAGGCGTTGATCCCATACCTATTCCTAAAAAAGCAGCCGCTTAACAACAGATCTCCAGTAACGCCTAGTGAAGGGAATATCACGCTCAGAAAAGGCATTCAAACAACCAAAACAGCATGGTCGAAACTCGTAATGTGATCCCAGAAGCACTGTCCTTTGTCATTTGATTAGGGACAATTTTGCCACTGACATTTGGTGTTCACTTCATCTTATCATGACTGTGCACAACAATGTCTATTGCTAAAAATTTCTGTGGCACGGACGTGATTATCATGCATGCAACTTAGAATAAAGTTGATTTCTTCGAGGCAAGCTTAATCCATGAGGATTTTTGTTATGATCGGTTGAATACACGTCTGAACGATGCTTTAATGCAGAGGTCACCAGGGAACTATAATCTCAATGAAACGTACTTTTGGAATTGACAAAAGAATGTCTTCACCATATTTCTGAAGCTGTTATCGCCATCTATTTCGACCTCTATCTCTACCACTCTAGGTACTATTCGGAAATAAACCGACTTAGCACACCAAAAGAATGATCTAATTGGGATCACACCAGCTCCCTGTGAGAACTCGGTGAAATTGACTCATAAGTCAAAATACCATGTCAGGTTTCTTGAGGTTTCTACAGTATGTAGATTGGAATGATGCTATAGCGCATTGATGTAGAGAAGTTTGATTGCTTACTGTGGTTATACATCTAGTATTGTAATATTGCATCTTAAGATTTTAAATAACTTTCTTTTTTCTTGAAAATTCATCTTATGATGCCGTGACTTTACTTAAAGCTCACATACTGCAGAAAATTGCAAGGGTTCCACGTGCGTACAACTTTACTTTCTCTTTTGTATTTAGTATGTTTCTTTGCCTTTCTGTTCGCTCGCTATTTATTCATTATTTAGTAAGGCATCTTTAATTCATGCAGCAGGATACTATCAATGTATACCAATTAAAATGAGAAACTAAACCACACAGCCATGCAATATTTTTTTCTGTATTAATGAAAAAAAAATAAACCAAAAGGCTAGGATAATTGCCTTCCTAAAACATGCATAAAGGAGCACCAAACGGACACACAAGACACGCAGGCAGTTACTGATTACACGTCCACTTCACGAGACTCATTAGATGCGGTGGATAGGCTCTCCTACGCCTTCCCTTCACTGGATACTGGAGCGGCGGCAGTGGGGTATGGGCGGTGGATGGCGGGAGGGTTTGGCAGTAGACAGGGGAGGTTGTGGGCGGTTGGTGGACGGGGCAGTAGGTAAGGGAGGACGGGGACATAACAGAGGGGAGTGAAAGGAGTGGGTGGTTGGCTAATGGGGCAGTAGGTAAGAGAGGGTGGTGGGCGTAAGAGAGGGGAGGGAAAGGAGAGTGGGTGGCGGGCGGATGTACTCACTTCCGGCGTGAAACCCTGTAGTCCATCCAACCTACCTCTTACACTCCCTGGTAGAACAAAAAGTGATAAAAAACGTTTTTATATTGATCATTCCAAGCCAGCACACGTTTAACCTGAACAGAACTTCTTGTTTACATTTGGGGTTTACAATGATCGCCATGGTGACACTTTGGATGGGTCATACTGGCAATGGACAGAACTGTCTACGTACATGCCTACCTGTTCATTATTATTTTCATTATTATCATTATCGTTATGAAATCTATTATCATAACTATTATTACAATCACTATTACTGTTATCATTGTTACCATTATCATTATTATATCATTAACATAGTTATTACTGTCGTTATTATAGATGTCATCATCATCACCAGCACTATCATTATTATTATCTTATATATATCATTATCACTATTATTATTATTGTTACCATCCTCATTACTGCTATTATGTCCATCACTACTGTTACTGTTAGTATCATCATTATCATTCAATTATCATTATCATTTTCATTACAATCATCACCATTATTACAGTATTACAGCATTCATTACAGATCAACAATCGAATTGAAATTACGGCATATTTTAACACTTTCAAAAGCAGGTAAACAAAACAAAAAACAAATGACTGTGAATGACCTGCACTACACGCGTGTTATTTAATTCAGTTAAGAGATAAAAAGGGAGAAATTAATGAGATAAACACGGATGTGAAGAAAATTCACTCAAGCACTGCAGAAATTTTCACCGGTAGGAAACGTTTTCTTTCTCACAGTTTTTCGTTCCAGTGTTTTTCTCCCAAATCGCAGGTGAAAAGTTCGTTTACGACGACGAAATTTTGCGTTCATCGTCCAACGATTTTCGAAAGTAAGAGAGGGAAACCCGAAGGATCTTCTGGAGATTGTCATTTTGAATATTATTTTTATCAAAAATCATAGCACAAACGGAAAGGGTAAAAATCGTTAAAGAGCCACAAACAATAATAACAAACAATTATCGCGAGAATTACGAGGAGCGCAGTTCCCGCAGTGCTAATGATGACGAAAATGTAACCAAGCTCCTTAAGTGTGGGTCAACAACCGCAAAACGAGAGACGAATTGACCTTTTTTTCTCCTTTTATGTCCCCTTTTTTCAACCCTATATTCGACCTCGGAAAGAAAAAGGTGTTCCTATTTTTTTTTCTTTGTTACTACTGCGGAAAATGCGATGCTATGATTTTAATACGAGTTTCAGAAATCATTTCAAAATGTGTCGAAATAGAAATTAAAATAATTATTCATGTTCATGAAATCTGAACTCCTAGGCAAACTTACTGAAACGCACTCATAGAAATACTGTGGTCATCTCAACATAACGTACTGAAAGCTATGCCCCCACCCCCAGCTCTTGTACCCCAAACTGAATCACGTCATTCGTCCACCAAAGTTCCTTTCCTGGGCGTTACAAGATCACTCTGTGGTAAGACGCTGGTTTCTCACGCAATGGAAACACGTGATACTTCTTGCGCCTTCTTCTCCTCCGTCTTATTCTCATTCTCATTCTCATTATCATGCTTCTGCTCCTGCTCTTCTTCCTCTTCTTGTTATTCTTGTTTTTGTTCTTTTTTCTTATTCCATTTCTTATTTTTCTTGTTCCTCTTCCTCCTCCTCCTCTTCTTCTTCTTCTTCTTCTTCTTCTTCTTCTTCTTCTTCTTCTTCTTCTTCTTCTTCTTCTTCTTCTTCTTCTTCTTCTTCTTCTTCTTCTTCTTCTTCTTCTCCTCTTTCTCTTCCTCCTTTCTCCTTATCCTCTTTCTTCCTCTCCCTCTCCTTTTCATTTCCCTTCACCTTCGTCCTCGGTTGATTCTCAAACCATCTAATGTTTATTCATAGAAGCGGGTGTGAAACCATGTTTCTGTACCAGCGAAATTCTGTTTTGAAAACATATCCTTGTTTATAACCTATCACTGTTTACTGAGTATTTTTCTTACCATGCAAATGGTCGATTGCTGATATGATCATCACTGTTCTCGGAAGTTATCAATATTATCAACCAATCGCCATTGCCTAATAATTAAGGTTATAATTTTTATCTCACAATTACCTCTTCATCATGAATTCATGAATTGTCATCTTAATTTTTATAATGGCTGTCATCATATTTTTTCTTTCTTTTTTCGTTTTACCTCAAAAATACAGGATGACAAAGCACACATCTCAACTTTGCCTAATGGGAGGTCGTTGTCTTCCTGTCTGTTCGTCTGTCTGTCCGCATTCTCTCTCTTTCTCTTTTTCTCTCTTACTCTTTCTTTCTTCCTCTTCCTCGTCCCCTTTCTCACTCTCTTCCTCTCTCTTCGTTTCTTTTTTTTCTTCTTTCTTTATTTATTTCTCTCTTTCTCTTCCTCTCTCTCTCTTAGTTCCCTTAGTTTGCTAGTTTGCCCGTCAATATTGTCTTCTTATAACCGTTTACCTCTATATCTCTCTAGCGACCTGTTTATTTGCATGTCTGCCCGTCAGTCTGTCTGTTTATCAGAATGTTAGTTTGTCTATTTCTCCCTTTTTCTATCAAGTCTCTCTGTGTTTTCGTGTCATGTTTTTGAAACAACAGAGGGTGATGACAGCGGACCCTTGTGCGCCATGTTAATCGCAGAGATACCTTATCATTCAGGTCACATGTGATGAGTCAGTAAGTTAGTAAAATATTATACCATTCGTAAAATTATGAATCATACTTGTTTGAGCATACATAACATGGGTCTGTCCATTTACTCTATATTCCTAATGTGTTCTCTTGTTTTCGCCGTTTCCCTTCTCTTTTCTGTTTTAGTCTCATTATATTCATTTACTTTACAGTCTTAAATTTACCTTTTTTTCTTTTCTTGTTCCATCATCTATATACAGATCTATACCGTCAATTTCACCATCGCTGGCGTTCTCTCGTCTCTTTCCTTTTACATCTCTCTCTCTCTCTCTCTCTCTCTCTCTCTCTCTCTCTCTCTCTCTCTCTCTCTCTCTCTCTCTCTCTCTCTCCTCTCTCTCCTCTCTCTCCTCTCTCTCCTCTCTCTCCTCTCTCTCCTCTCTCCTCTCTCCTCTCTCCTCTCTCTCTCAAACTCACCTGGAGTCTCAGACGGCCGCTGTTGCCCTTGCAGATCGGGTCTCCAATGGTCCAGGACCCCTAGTTTCCCGTTGGCATTGCGAGAGTCGTAGGGTCGTCCGTCAAAGCCAGGTCGCTCCCGCCCCCTCGCGTCATAGCGGTTTGACCCGTAACGACCTTGGTTGTCCTCTCCATACCGAAAACTCTGCTCTTGGTAGCGATTGTCGAAGCCCCGAACTTGACTCGGGTCGTCGAACCGTGTGTCGTATCGACGGTCCGTTCCGTAGTAGGTGTCGCCGCTGTTATATCGAGAGCGGATAGATTGCGGAGTCGTATATCCTGGGTACGGTTGGTCTCTATTGTAGCGATAATATTCTTGGTCCTGGTCGTTACGAAACTGGGATTTTGTCATGGTTATGGCACTTAGCACTATACATAGGGCGATTTCTGCTCTAAGAAGCGAAATCGAAATCACTTTTCTCATTTTGGG
>NW_028234415.1:29258856-29263856 GCF_977035675.1 Penaeus japonicus | reverse complement strand
TCTGGCTACATTTATCACCCTAGTGATCAGATGATAGGATCTTTTGGTCCGAGTGCAAATTTGTTCATAAACTTTACTGAACTGAACTGATTATCCATGAAATTCAACCCCCAGATGGATGCAAGATACTCTCCTATGCAGGTGATCCAGCAATCATCTCCACTGGGAAGAACACCAACTTTACTAAAAGAAACAGCCAATACCCACACCTCAAACTGAAGGCATAAGAATAGGGTATTATTAAAACCATCGTTCCTTCAAGTAGTAACATACTTTATGGATGGCTTAGTTGACCCCATTACCTGCACTGCAGGCGCCGGTTTTGCAGTTAGGGAGGAAGCTTCATATTCTTCTTGCTACAAGTAGAAACTATAGTGAGGAGGCACTATTCTCACCATAACTCAAAGAATTCTTGTCCAAGGTAGACGTGTCATACTTGCTTGGTCCCCAGCCATATTGGCCTCTGGAGGAAGGAACTAGCATATCAACTAGTAGCCCCAGAATGATTTGGTCATACAACCAATGTCAGACCTTTTAGGGTGAAGAGTGGAAGCTGCGGGACAACCTGTTGCCTGCAACTCCACAGAGGGGAAGCAATAACCTACCTTTCAGCCACGTGGTGCACAGACACCTTAGGATATGCATCAATACGGTTTTAGCAATAAGAAAAAGCACTGAAGTGATTCTACACTGATTAGGACTGGGGTGCCATTGTACATGGCAAATCAGATTAAACCTGTCTCTTATTCCATGGGAAATGGAACTGTAATCTATCAAGGTTTGGTACCAGAGGTTAACAGTTAGTGAGAGCGCTGGTTGGCTTCCTACATGTTGGCGCCGAAAAGCAATATGTTTACTCATAACCTGGAACTCACTTGTTTTTCTGCTGTATCAGTATACTGATGTGTATTTAGCCCAATGATATTCTTGCCTCTAGCCAACAAAGCTAGAGGCAGCCTTGGTTCTCTCGCTATCCTTGCTTTCTGTTCTTGCCCATTTCTTTTACTGACTAAGAGCTTTTATCTACCTGGGAAATGAGTTTACACTTTCCAATATATGACCAGTTTGTTGGCAATATTATTCTACTCTCACTTCTGAAATCCTTTTAGCTAAAAGTGTAAACAAAAAAACTACTGAGTGGACACTCCACAAACACAAAGCAATGAGTTACAGTAGTAACTATCATCCTATGAAAGTAACCGGTATGCACATCTTACCTAATAAGAATACAGAAACAATCACAAGTGTTCTTCCAATAGCGATGCAAATATCAATGTTCTAGATACAGTGACTGTCTTCCAGGAAAGCTTGTGTTCAATGGGATGACCTAAAGTCCCAAGGAAGAGGTATGTCCCAGCATGGATCTTACAATGCACAAATTACAAAATATAACAAGTAGGCTCTCAAGGATAACCTAGAGCAGTGGCTCTTTTTTTTCAGTGATGGCACCCAACTTACGTAATCTTTCCTGTGGTGCCCCCTTTCACCATCTCTCCACATCACACTTATTTCATATGCACTATTGTACCTGTTCAAAGTGTTTTCATCAATTTACAAAATTATAATACTTAAAATCAACCAACATCAACATTAAGTTCATTCCCAAATATAAAAATGCAAAACTCATTTAAATTAGATAAAGTTAAGAATGAAAAAAGATAGATATTTAAAAGCATGATAATCACTGGAAATCAAATAAGCAAAATATAAAATAACCAGATTTTGTGAGATATATGTGTTTGATGTAAGTTCCTGATCATTTCAAAGTTATCATTACAGTACTATGACACTTATGCTAGGGACAGACTTGAAGAATACACAGATGATAAGATAAGACATATGCGTTGATAAAGGTTTGCATTATTTATTTCAATAAGCAGTCTGTTATTAACCTGGTGGATACAGATGATATGAATATGTCTACTGTTTTCTATCATTTTTGCATAATCATACATGGGGTAATAGTTATAGAATTGATCATTATAATTACTATAATCACTGTAATATACATTTAGTTTCAAATCTAAAAAAGACTGCACTGTCCTCTACTGGCACCACCAGATACGAAAGCCTACAATGGCATTCATCCGCTGTCTCTACTAAGCACTAACTTTAGAAAGCGAGAACCCACAGCAAGATGCCAACCTCCTGCTCTAAGTACAGCAATGTTCCCCTGTGCCAGTATGGCAGGTTTGTGCTGTGGGACTCACAGCCTTATGCACAGGTTGCCTTCCTCTTCTCCATGCTCTCATTCTTTCCTTGGGGATGGTTATATCTTTAATATTTGTTTCCGAAAGTGAAAAACAAAGATAAAGGTGCTTTTTGTCCTCCCATAAAATTGTAATCCTGTTAAAGTGAGTGAAGAGAACATGAGTTAACATGGACTCTATACTACAATTACATATGGCACATATAAGCCTCATACTATAATTAAACACAAATTAGACTAGTATTACAATGAGTGAATTAGAGAGAAATCCCTATATATGTTGTGTGACACTCCCTCCTTCTAAAATAAAACCAGTTTGGTGTGCTGAGCAAGTGGCATTGTTGCATGTCTTTCAGTCAACACGAGAAAATGAATGGCTTATTTCTAATGGGTTAAGTCTGTCTCAGGTCAACTGATGAAAGTGAACAAGTGAAAAAATTAAACATCACGTCACATATCACATTTATTTGTTTTATACTTACATTCAAACATGTATTTTGGGGGGCTTTTCAATGCCATTCTGACTTCTGGTTCAAGTACAAATAAATTCAAATATTTGAGTACCTCTGTCAAATCACATTGCAAATCTTACATCCATGTATTGCATTATATGTGTTTCTCTGAAATACTTGTACAAAAAATAATCTTTCAGATGAATATCATGTATGAAAATAGGGAGTATAAATCTTGACAAAGACATACCTAGCTACAAATGATGATATTGAACTTGTAACAATTTACCTAAGAATCAAATAAAATTTTACAAACAAACAAACACACGCACATGCACACGCACACACACACACACACACACACACACACACACACACACACACACACACACACACACACACACACACACACACACACACACACACACACACACACACACACACACACACACACACACACACACACACACATCAGGTCATTAATATAATTTGGGTACCATAAGCTACAAAATATAATATCTTTACACATACTTTGCAGAAAAAAAACAATGATAATAATAACATTATCAAAAATAGTGTATCTGACAATGTCGCATATGTGTTATGCAAGTTTAATTACAATAAAAAAGAGAGAAAAAAAGAAAACAGCAAATGAACAGGACTATCCTTAATAAATGCTGAAGTTATAATAAAAAAAAAAAAAAAAATTCAAAAGATGATGAATACACTTAACATTTTGAACAATCACTTATCAAAATCTTAACATAAAATCCATAACAAATAATGCCACAGCTTGATCACTCTTCAAACTCTAGATAAACTTGTGAAAGTACTTTGGTTTCTCCCTAATCCCACACCATTCCAAAATATCTATTAGGTACCACTAACTAGCTATCCGTATAAAAAAAAATAAGAAAATATTTTTCAAATGCTTAAATATTCAACATGTTTTAATAAACAAATAATTCAGCACCAAACAGAATTAGAAACATAAAAAGAAAAACAGAAAAAGAAGAAGAAAAAATAGTAATTCAAAATTAATAGTAATAATCATAATGATCATAAAATTCAAATGTCCTCATAGAAACCAACATCTCTAATTTGTTTTTTGTTTTTCCTGTAAGATCTAGCAAGGAGATAATAATAGAGAAAGAGAAGGAGTGAAGAGTGACAGGAGAGGAGATAGTGGGAGGTGATTAGAAGGGAGAAGAAAAAATGACATTAGGTTGAACTGAAGTATCTGGCAGTATCAGTAATTAGTAAGTAAGTTTAATAATCATCACATGATTTCATAGGAAGCTCAAAATCTACCATGATGGCTCACATGTTCATAGATCTTGTAATTTCTGAATATGGAAGATGATAACATTTTTATCACATGAACCAATACAAACAACTAATGGAATTTACACATCAGGTCACAAAGTGGCTTTGCAGTAATTACAAACACAAACTAATTAATATAATCTTCCTTTTTATGACAAATAACACATTCGCACATAGCATTTGACTGACTTCACATTTTGAAGTATTGCTGATTTTTTTTTTATTCACATATAACACATGATCATCCAAAATGTCAACAGACAATGTGGCCCTTCAGTTAAATATTGCTGAACAATCACAACATAAGTATTTCATAAGGCTGAACATCAGTAGTAATGACAATGGAAATGCATAACATATGAATCTGTAAATAAAAACTAATTCTTATATGTATTGTACAGTTCTGTAACAAAATGTCAGAAGCCTCATCTTAAACCTAGATTATAAACTAGGTTTTTAAACTAACTACACAAAAAAGATAATCTTCCTAATTCACCACACTAAATTCAGATTCAAGTTCATCCAATTATTCAAATATTACAATTTTCTTTCTTGAAAAAATATATAACTTCAATGATATACAAACATAAAAATGTGTATACATCATATATATGTATATATATATATATATATATATATATATATATATATATATATATATATATATATATATATATATATATGTATATATGTATATATATATATATAAATATGTAAATATATATAAATATATAAATATATAAATATATATAAATATATAAAAAACAAGTTTATATATATATATATTTATATATATATAAATATATATATAAATATATATATATATTTATATATATAAATAAATATATATATATAGATATATATATATATATTTATAAATTATATATATAATTACATATATATATATATTTATATAATTTATATATATATTAATATTATATATATATATTCATATATTTATTATATATATATATTCATATATTTATATATATATATATCATATATTTATTAAT
>NW_028234415.1:29243856-29248856 GCF_977035675.1 Penaeus japonicus | reverse complement strand
GAAAAATTATTCAGAATATTAAAGAGGATCATGCTTTTTTAAATTGGTTAATAGTTAACAGCTAATTGAAGTTTTCCTATAACAAAAGTAATTTGTTTGAAAATGAACCTTTGGCATTGAAGGTTTGTGATCCAGTTGTGAAGAGACGAGGTCTCTTATTATCTGTCTTTTCATAGCATAATACAACAGGCTACGGAATGTTATCTTATTCCCTCCCATTATCACAAGTAATGCCATTCCCATCAATTCCTGCAATACAATCTTACCAATTGCACTAACAGCTTTCTTTCGTTAACTTCTCTCTTTGCACTAAATGTTTACTTCCACCGTTCAATATTAAAAAATACAATGAAAGGAACAGTTATCTGGAAGCAGAACTAAAAAATAATCTTAGCTCATATCTCTTATACTTTGGCCTGATATTTTATATTTATAAAATCTCTTAAAATTGAGTTTAATTAAAATTTCTGTAAAGCTCAGCCCAGTGAACAGTAAATATACAACCATCTTTTCATATAAACTTTTGAATATGTAACAAAAAAAATCCTAATTATATTACAACAAACTCTAACATACTTTGTTTTCTTATTTCCTCTCAGGTAATCAACCTAATTGCTCTTAATAAATCTTCTAACTACTGAAAGAAAGAGAAAAAGCAAAAGAAGAAAAAAACGAGATCATAATGGCAAGAACAAGGCCATCAAGTAACTTTACAGTATCAGCAGTAACTAAAATATTTTCAAAATATCAATTAAAATATTAAAAAATGAGTGTATGCAACCCAAAACAATATGAAGACTGACTGACTGCAAAAAGAAAATGTACCTGATGCAGGCTACAGTCAATTAATTCTCAACTCTTACAGAGTAAACATTTTGTGACAGAAGAGCACCTCTAGCACAAGGCTCATTTAGTTTCTAATATCAGGTAATGCAGGCAAGGAATAAAGTTTCACTTAATTCCTAACAATTTATGTACAAAAATATCAACAACTTTTACATGTAAAATTTATATAGAAAACTATAGACTTAGTGAACAAAAGCATAGTCAACCTGACCCTACATAAACTAAACCAGCTGAGTCACATCAATTCCTAGATAATATCTCTGCAGCACTTTCCCTTCTACTTCAGCTTTGTTGTAACAATTTCTACATAGCTCTGTGTAAATGTTCTTTAATGTTTTTTTTTAAACTATACCTGACACTATACATTAAAATCTTGTGTTTGCCATATCATATGAAAAAAAATTGTCTTAATAAGCAGAAAAGAACAAGATCTAGAGCAAGACCTACATTGTATACAAGTGAATTCCTTATGCAGTATTCAGTACCCAAGTGTGTTTACATTGCTGGCTCAACAGCCAATACCTGTAGTTCAAAAGTATTGCTTACATTTTCAAATTAATTTTTCTTAAATCAATTACTTATAATAAAGTCAGGATATCAATACTTTTTATGAATAAAGTGTCAAACAACAAGAAATGAAAAAGAGACATCAGTGCTTGGATGTCAGCTGATTGAGGAGCTCTATTTCACTCTTGAGGTTGTTGAAGCTGTCAGAGCCAGTTGCAGGTGCTGTTCCAGATCCCTCTTGCTTTGCCTGAGGTGGAACATTGTGTGGTATGTTCTGCATGTAGGCTATGTAAGAACCAGAGTTCAAACTGGATTTGCTATTCAGCTTGTTAATAAGGTGTGGTGGTTGATCTATGATGTTGAGAGTGGAAGAGAGATTCTCTGATAAGTGTGCATCCACCATGGATGCATTAAAGTCATTTTCACTGGGTAGTAATGACCGTAATTCAGCAGAATTTATATTGCTTATATCTAGCTCTATGGGATTTTGGTCAATACACTTTTGAGAATCCAAGTCCAACAACTGGGACATGGCTGGACCTTGTGGGTCTGATACAACAGGAGTGTAACCAGAACTCACAGCAACAGCACCTGAAAATTAAGACATTCAATAAGTTGTTCCCTTCTGTAGTATAATACATGATAACATTTTTGACATATTGCTATTCTCTCACTATTTTTCCAAACACTAAATTCAGCTGATAGGATGCAACCCTTTCTGTGCTTGTGCATCAAAAAATATTGAAATGTTTGCTTAACTTACATACAGTCAGTGTCTGAAGCATTTACAGTTTCACTTGAAGAAAATCATAAACAAACATAATCAATTCCCAGCAAACTCACCAACTGGTGCCTCAGGTGAGTAAGGTGGTCTCATGCCCGGGTTCACGTAATAGTGCTGGTGTGGAGATGGAACTCGTGTGGCCCCACCTGCTGGGCTGGCCCCCATTGGCATAGCCAGGTTACCAGCATTGCCAGGAGATTGCTGGGGATAATACATTCCTGGCTGGCCTGGACTAGGGCCGGGTGGTGACACTGTGTACATAGTACCTCCACCATAGTGTTGTGGGGAAACTGGAGGCTTCACAGCATGCCCACCCATGACACCAGGAGGAGCAGGCGACGCCTGACCCCCAGGGGATAGGGGGGAGCCCACATCTGTGTAAAATTTGCCTGTTATTGCCAAGTCACAACTCTAATACATACAAATGTCAAATATAATAGTTATCTTTTCTATCTGCATGTGTATGTGTGTATGTATGTATATTTATATATGTATGTATGTATGTGTTTATGTATGTATATATATATATATATATATGTATGTATGTATGTATGTATGTATGTATGTATATATGTGTGTGTGTGTGTGTGTGTGTGTGTGTGTGTGT
Organism: Penaeus japonicus; assembly: GCF_977035675.1. Classification (NCBI taxonomy): domain Eukaryota; kingdom Metazoa; phylum Arthropoda; class Malacostraca; order Decapoda; family Penaeidae; genus Penaeus; species Penaeus japonicus. The sequence continues at coordinate 29,246,112 of NW_028234415.1, read as the reverse complement.
GTGTGTGTGTGTGTGTGTGTGTGTATGTGTATGTGTGTGTGTGTGTGCGTGTGTGCGTGTGCGTGTGCGTGTGCGTGTGCGTGTGCGTGTGAGTGTGAGTGTGTGTGTGAGCGTATGCGTGTGCGTGCGAGAATGGGGGAAGGGGGGTATGCATTTGTATCTGGGTATGCATGTAGGTATGTGTGGGGGTATGCATGTGTGCATGGCTATTTATATGGGTATGGGTGTGGGTGGATATGCATGTAGGTAGGTGTATGTGGTTATGTGGGTATGAGTGTGGGTGTATCTGGGTATAGGTGTGGGTATAGGTGTGGGTGTATGTGGGTATGGGTGTGGGTGTAAGTGGGTATGGGTGTGGGTGTATGTGGGTATGGGTGTGGGTGTATGTGGGTATGGGTGTGGGTGTATGTGGATATAGGTGTGGGTGTATGTGGGTATGGGTGTGGGTGTATGTGGGTATGGGTGTGGGTGTGGGTGTATGTGGGTATGGGTGTGGGTGTATGTGGGTATGGGTGTGAGTGTATGTGGGTATGGGTGTGGGTGTATGTGGGTATGGGTGTGGGTGTATGTGGGTATGGGTGTGGGTGTATGTGGGTATTGGTGTGGATGTCTGTAGGTATGGGTGGGTGTATATGGGTAATGTGAGTATGGGAATGTGAGTATGGGTATGTGTCTGTAGGTATGGGTGGGTGTATGTGGGTATGAGTGTGGGTGTCTGTAGGTATGGGTGGGTGTATATGGGTAATGCAAGTATGGGTATGTGTCTGTAGGTATGGGTGGGTGTATGTGGGTATGGGTGTGGGTGTCTGTACGTATGGGCATGGGGTTGTATGGATTTGAGTAGGAGTTTGTGTAGGGTACGGGGAGTGTATTAATGAGAATATAGGTGTAGGGGCATGTGGATATGTGTGGATATGTATGAGTATAAGTGTGGGTGTGGGCTAGTATTGTGCTGTGTGTGAATTTGGATGTAGTATGTATAGATCTTGGTGTGGGTGTATGGGTGCAAGTGTGATGTGGTTATGGATATTTATGGGTGTGGGTGGGTATGGAAATGGATGGGTATGGGAGTGGGTGGGTGTGAGTAGATATAGCTGTATGTGAGTATGGGTATGGCTGTTTTTGTAAGAGGGTATGAGTGTTGGTGTGTAATGATATGGGTATTGGTGAGTGTGTATGGTTCTGGTGTGAGTGTGGGTGTGGGTGGGTGTGTGTGTGGGTGGGTGGATATAGGTATAGGCATGTGTGTGTGTGGGAGGGGAGTGCTTGCGTACATGAGAGTTGTAAAAATGGTATGGGTATTGGTGAGTGTGTATGGTTCTGGTGTGAGTGTGGGTGTGGGTGGGTGTGTGTGTGGGTGGGTGGATATAGGTATAGGCATGTGTGTGTGTGGGAGGGGAGTGCTTGCGTACATGAGAGTTGTAAAAATGCTGCATGCTGTCAACAATACCAGAGAGGAGAGAAAAGCAAGCAACACATTTTTCAAAGAATCAGGTTGCAGGTAGCTTCATATAGATGAGGAATGTATTGCTCTTGACCCTAAAGGACAGGCCCTCTTATAATCTGACACAAAAATGTACTACATAATCACTTCAGTCTACTTTAATTTAATCTGCACAAAAAAAGCAGCTTCAAAACATTGCAAAAATTTCCTAGCTTCCTGTGGAATATTGGTACATTGGTACCTGACCAAGACTAAACAAAACTACCTTTAGGTCTTATATTAACCCTTTCCCGACGGGGCATGCGCCATGCGAAAACCCCTATGCCGGGCCATTGCAATATTGCATTGGAATAGTCACACTGGCATGACGCCCCGGCATTGGGAATTTAGCTGTGTCACACGAGTGTGACGCACTGTCGTCATAGTGTTAAACAGTGGATTTGGAGTGAGATGTAATTAGAACAACTAAAATTTGATGGATATATAAGATTTGATATGTAGATGCCATCAGGGTAATCTAATAAAGTATTAAAATTTAACTAGTAACAAGATAAAGAAAATCCCCTGAGTCCATAGTGATAACTGGTATGAAAAAAAATTGGTAATTCATCAGGAAATGTATGTGAGCATGTGATCAGAAGATATCAAGGCAAGGCTATGTATGTTTTGATGTGTTACTGCACAGCTGAATTAAAAGAATGATGCAATCAATGTCAGCCTACCTGTAGGAGGTTTCTTATTATGTTGGTGGTATAGGGACCTGTCCTTTCTTAGGGTAATTCTGTATGATTTTCAAATAATTTGCAGAATTA
>NW_028234415.1:29218856-29231356 GCF_977035675.1 Penaeus japonicus | reverse complement strand
AGTTGTGTCCATTCACAATCTTGTACATAGTCAAATAAAATACAAGTATTGATACTTTTTCATGACAGCTAGCTCCTACAAAAAGGACCAAGTCAACTATCACTCATGCAGGCATAGATACACACACAGCCACGTATACATATACAGCCACTCTCCATTATTGTACAGTGCTGGCCAAAACTCTTGCCCCATATTTGTTGATAATGATACAGCTACAATAATGCTGATGGAAAATAAAAACCTTTAATACTTATAATATGATTTCACCTATAAAAGTCTAGCATTTACATTTTCTCTTCTTTTAAAAGAAACCATTTTTCAAATATTCTCCCTTAATGATGAAATTTTTACTTAACCAAGAAAACTTAAATGGCTACATACTGCAAGGTGGTTATCAACAAAGTTAGTACTACTAACCTTAAAGGAGAAAAATGCATCACCTAGCAGATTTCTAGACATGTAATCTGGGTAAGAAGCATTCTGACCAGCACTATTTGTGCATTTAATCATTTATGCAGTCTTCAAAAGACCTCTTTTAATTGCCCTTAACTAATGGTTTGAAAAATGGCTGCTAGAATATCAAAACCCCGAATAAAATTACACTTTTAACTACTCAAAGAGTTGTATGTCTGTATTTGAGCACCTAATTCCATCACACATAAGCTGCACCTAAAGAGATAAATTTAATGTATAACTCACTCCCACCCTGTCTGACATAAGGAGACACTGGATCTCCTGCTTTGGCGCTACTTGTCAAGCACCCATCATGCACTATGACAAGAGGCAAGGTCAATGACTAGATTATCATTTAAAGCACCTAAATATCTCACCTGAATATTAATCTGAATGGATGGACAGATCTAGGAACCCATTATGGTGAGCTACCTTTTTCATGTACTTCTACACGACATCTTTCTTAACATGGGAAATTTTTGCTTCCTCTGAAGTTGTAATTGTAATACAATCAGGAATTCATTTGTAGAAATCTCTTCTCATTTTGTTTATAACATTACAATTACAAAAAAATATATATAAACTGAGGTCTCATATAAGTTCTTTCTGAGAAACAAACTGGTACTCAAAATGATTAGTTTAGCATTCTGCATTTTTCATCTTTTCTTTTTTGATATTCATGTTTATGGCTACGGATTAGATATATTCCAAACTGTTGGTGAATTTAACATTCTTCTAACAAATGAGTATTTAGTAAAATATACTGGATCAATCTTGTTTCACCATCTTCACAAAGTGAATATCATGTTTTCTATCATTCCAGCTTTCTTTTTCTTTAGGTACAGCAGAGTGACAAAAGTTCCCATGGCACCTAAATTTTGACTGCCATGAAGGATAATATATTTTCTTTTGCCTCCTTGTTATTAAGTTTGCAATCTTTCTTGGCCTAGAATGTGATGGTAATTCTTTCAATCAATATCTTCAGTTTTTTTTCTTTTTACAACACCACCACAACCTGATCAAACCTGACTAGAATTCTATAGCAGTTAATGCATACCTTTGTAAAAAATAAAATGTTAATCACAGCAATTGTCAAATTAAAAATCAACATGGTTTACAAAAAAACAAATTAAACATATCATAAGTAACAACCTCTTTTATACATAACCACCCACCTTTTGATAGATCTAAATAAAGGACATCTGAATTTTTTATACAATGTCAAAAGTTAAACAAACCCCAAACATCTACCACTTTTACCCTAAAACAGTTCCACTACATGTGCTTTACTACAGAAATTGCATTAACTACACTTAGTCCCAATATTTCCTATTATTTTTTGATAAGGTGCGTGAATGAACTACATAAGACGTTCAACAATTCAAGATAAAAATGAGGGCAAACTTTGGCAATGAATATGTTTCATGATATAAACAGTACAATAAAATTTCATAGGGACCCTATGGAAAGAGATTTGAAATTCAGCCATGTTGGCAGAAACCTTAAAGTGGATTCTTAAAGCTATAAACGCACCTCCCAGAGCCCAATCTGGTTCTAAATGAGTATGAGATTCTTCATTGAAGTGATCAAAGGTCATACTATGTGGCAAATGGCTCACTGAAAGATGTCACTATAAAAGCCATCTCACTCACCAAATTGATTATTCATCATGAAGACAGAAGCTTTTGGGAAAATGGGCTAGTGTGATAAAAGTGCATAATGCAAGAGCAGTTACAGCCAAGGAGAAGAATTGTCTCTTTCTTCTGGAAGTCTTCCAGAGCTTTCTGATCACACACCAAATAACATGGTTTGAAGTCAAGATTCAAGAAAAAATTACCATGTAAAACAAAGTTCTAGAGATATGAATATACCCAATTTTGTACATTTCAAAAAATTACGAAAATTAACCCCTTCTCGCAAACTTTAACCATTTTTCTAATTTCCTTTCTACTTCATTTTCTACTTCCTCCTGTGGCTTCAATAGGTGCCCTCAGCACATGGGAAGAGACATCACATTACACAAATAAATCAAGGACGGTGCGTGGTAATTGTTCACAAGTGCGTTCCTGAGGCTGATTTGGCGTTTCCTCCCACATATCATCTAGTTCATCACATTCAGAGGCTGAGCCTAAAGGTGCTTGAAGGCTCCCACCTGGATCATAATATAAAGCATTATCTACGCTATGATTACCAGCAGAACTCTGACTAGAATTATTCACATTGTTGATATTTCCCAGACGGAACCCTCTTTCTAATAACAAAGCAGCTTTATTTGGATGTATGGGTTGACTTGAGGGTGTGCCATACTCTCCAAAGTCATCATCTGATTGTACAGTCGAACCTCTTGGATTTTTCTTCGGGGGTAAAGATGGTGGCGTTTCTTCTGCTTTATTACTGACTCCTGTAGTTGTTCCTGGTGAGACTGCAGCTCTAGCCTGGCCCATCACAAACTCGAGATTTGAATAGCATGATGCATATGATGCATCTCCATACACAGCATCCCCTGCCAGGGGATTATTATTTGCAGAATCAGATATACCAGTTATATCTTCATAAACTGCAAAACCATCCCCAACTGCAGATAGGAGGTCATTGACACTACCTTGACTGAGGACATCATCCAACATGTCTGGATCTGAATAAACACTAGCATCATCTGACCAGAAAGGTGAGGGTCTTAGCTGAGTAACAGTAGCTTTAGGTGATGTGGCACCTGCTCTCCTCCGGTCTAGGGTAGCTGTGAGTCTCTGTTTGATATCATCAATACTCTGTCCTGGTGATGGGAAAGCTCCTGCCATTGGAGGAGAGAGTGATGGTGGAGTAGGAGTTTTGGGCTGAGCAAGTGGTGGAGGTGAAGCTGAAGGGGCCGGACGGGGTTGAGGTTGTGCTGCAGGTGATGGTACTTTGGCATATGCTGGTGGTGTTGGTTTTGTTTCCTCAAGTGTAATACTGTCAAGAAATCCTGACCTGGGAGACTGAGGTGTCTTGTGACGAAGGCTATCTTCTATGGTTGTAGAACCTGCCAAGGGCGAGTCCAGGCCAAGAATACGCTGGAATAACCCATAATTGTTCTTTAGCCTCTTAAATGATGTGAAAGGCCTACCTGAGTCGAGAGGCAAATACTGGAACGGCCGTGGATCACTGGTACTCTTGTCTGATGGTCGCAACAGCTGCACGTACACCTTTATGGGGTTCTCTATCTACAAATGCAAATAAAATACAAATAGTGCTATGGCTACAAATAAAATACTTATAAATACTTACAATAAAAATACTACATTACTATTAAAAGTATTCTATACATCAAAGAAGTTAGTTATAATCCAAAAAGTTAAACCATATTACCTTTACTTTAATACCTGGAAACATACCACTTTGAAATACCAATTTAAATAAATGAATGAAAGCCTACAATAGAAATATACTTGGCTTTAAGAAGAGAGTTCAGTGTCAGTAAGTCAAACTAATGATGCCTTCACCTTAGATCTTTAAGTCACCTTACCTAAACTAGTGTGTTCATGTTGTTGCTATTCATACAACATGCTAAGATCAAATTACATCATTACACTTTAATCTCTGATTTTTTTTTTTTTTTTTTTCATCTATACCAAAGACATCTTGGAGAATGTTTACCTCAAGAGTTTTATATCTGGGAGTCTTAAATGAAATGGCCACCTGCTTGTGGACATCTGAAGCTTGGAAGTCACCAAAGGCTTCCCATTCTATCATTCCATCTTTGACCTCATAGAAGCGGACGTGAATGTCCTCTGCAAGAAGGGAATTCTCAATAAGTTCAATGCTTTGAAACTGTCTATTTGAAGTCTCCATACAGAATCAGAACATATAACCAAGATAACTTTCAAATCTTAAAATTGCAGTCCTAATCCCTTGGCTTCTAAACATACTGAGGATTAGCGAAAAAAATATAAGTTTGTTCACTAAATTATGAAACAAATATGACTGTTTAGATTTCTTTTTCTTTTTCATATGAACGTTAGAGAACTCATCCCTCTGCAAAGAATCTAAAAAATAATAATTTACGGAATGGACCTAGGAAAATGTGGTAAAAGACATTTCTCTATAACATTAAGTGAATATGATATAATTGCTTACCTTTAGTAACTTTATCACAGAGGAGAATAATCTCTTTGCCACCAGCCACACTGCTTGTACAGTCACTGAGTTTGCAGATAATCAGATCTGACGTGGCCTCTAGCAGAAAAAAAATTGAGTCATGTATAGAACTGTTATATTATTTTCTTTTAATTATCTTAAACATTGAATATGTATCCTTTCATGAAATCTCAATTTATAAGATATACATAAGGTTTATAAGAACACTTTTATGCAACATCCTATATCATACTGCAACTTTGTATGCATATTTGAAATCCAGGATGAATTACAAATGCACTTGTGGATCAAGGAATAAAAAGATGAATGGATGGGCTTAGATGGAAAGGACGGGTTAAGAAGGAAATGGAAGGGAAGGGAAGGGAAGGGAAGGGAAGGGAAGGGAAGGGAAGGGAAGGGAAGGGAAGGGAAGGGAAGGGAAGGGGAGGGGAGGGGGGGGGGGGGGAGGGGGGGGGGGGGAGGGGGGGGGAGGGGAGGGAGGGGAAGGGAAGGGAAGGGAAGGGAAGGGAAGGGAAGGGAAGGGAAGGGAAGGGAAGGGAAGGGAAGGGAAGGGAAGGGAAGGGAAGGGAAGGCAGGTGAAGGTGAAGGTGGTAAAGGTGAAGGTGGTAAAGGTGAAGGTGGTAAAGGTGAAGGTGGTAAAGGTGAAGGTGGTAAAGGTGAAGGTGGTAAAGGTGAAGGTGGTAAAGGTGAAGGTGGTAAAGGTGAAGGTGGTGAAGGTGAAGGTGGTGAAGGTGGTAAAGCTGAAGGTGAAGGTGAAGGAATGAAGGAAAAAGAGAAGAGAAGGATAGTAGAAAGAAGGAAACAAAAAACAAAGGAACAAAAGATAAGAAGATTAGATGGACTGGGAGGATATAAGGATATCAAATGGGTGATTAGTTGGATTACTAGTAGAGAGATGGGATTCTGGCCAGAGGGTTACCAACATCATATAGGGCAAAGGAAACAAAGAGAAGTGAGTAAACAGATAAAGAAACAAACAGCTTTATGAACATAAGGGACACATACCATATATACCATGCAAAACAAGATATAACTTACTCTTGTCATAAATGGGATCTGACACTTGTGGTTTTAATGGGAAGGTAAATTTCCCCTTTTCTGATCCCTCAAGGAATACTTGAAAACACAGTCTTAGAGCATTAAGGTCGATACTCTGTGGCTGATTACGATGAGAAAACCCAGCTGTAAAACAAGAGAGCAGCATCAGACATAAACCAATCAAGTCTACTTAGGTTAAATCATATCTTGTGGAGTACTTCTCTATAACTAATTTATACCATAATTAAGTATATATGAAATAATCAATTAACATGAGCACATATTCATCTAAGAAAATATATTCCAAGCTGAATATCCATTTTTAACAAATTCAGAGAAAAATAGCAATACAAGTCCCACATATTCCAACTCACTCTGGAAAGGGTCAACTCTAATCTCCTCTCGTAACTTGAGGGCGTCTTCCACATCACGCTTTTTGACACACTGAATCCCCAAATTGCTAAACACACACTGCATGGAGTCATTATTAATGGTCATAGTACACACGCCTTTTTTGCATCCTTCCTTCCCCACCAAGTTGTGTGGGTGGGGTCGGTATGGTGGGTCAACTGTGACACAGGACACCACCACCACAGCAGGTCCTTTGTATCCTACCACCTGATATTGAAAAAAAAAAACAAGGAAGTCTGTTAAGTGGATTAAAAAGAGAATTCTATACAAATGCATATTTCTAGTATTCTTCTTCTGTGCTCAATTAATTCATCTGAGATTCACTAAAAGCAATGCAGTTTTCAGTACAAATTTCAAAGCATTCCAAACACATTTTGTGAATAGTAAAAAAAAAAAATTCTATCTTTAGTATACTGGAATTTCTGTTAACTTGAAGCTCATAACAACAATTGAACTATAGATATAGAAAACATATAACACACCTGAATAGCTGGGTAAGTTTTATTTTCTGTTGTACTTCGAACTCCTGGTATTGATCCAGCTGAACGTCCTTCACAAATATATCGAAAACGAAGAGCCTTTGCTTGGGGCTGTTCTATAATACGTACCTAAAAGATACAGAACTTTGTCACTTTCTGTAAATAATTAACTATTGATACATGCCTTTAAACTCTCAATATTGTATTTCCACCTTTAATGTCACTTTTACAATATATTGCCCATCATATCAATCCAAATACACATCAATATGAAGTATACCTTTATACACAGATAATCCTATATCTAACCCATTAAAACACGACAAACACTTACAAAGGCTTTACGTTTACTCTCCAGATCAGGGTCAGGTCTTGTGGCAGAGGAGATGGTGGAAAAGTTTGCTTCACTTGCAGTCCCGCCTCCTCCCCCTCCCATCTGTACCCCTCCATACACAGAGATAGCCGATGCTGCATAATCTGGTTCATCTTGGCCAATTATGTCAACTGAAAAGAGGGCAAAAATAATCCAAAATACAGTGAATATGACTCTTAATGTATACATGACTATATATTGAAAAGAGTATTAGACGTATTAATATCTTTTTATATCTATGATATTCATTATTTTGACCTGATTTTACAAATAATATCTAGAACCATACAATCAAATTTGGGAAATCAGTCACCAAAATTAACCACACTAACAGCAGGCAGTGATTGCTCTCTTCACATATACTGGAAATGATACATCTTTAGTAACTTTAAAAAAGCAGAGCTTGAGAGTTGTTGCATAAACTCCATTAGTATAAAATTATTCACAATTTTATCCTGTATAAAATCTACCAACAAATTTTAGCACTTTGTCCCCTTCTGACGTTTTACCAATACCAAATATAACGGAATGTTACTAAAACTATTTTCAAGCTTTCTTCTTGATGTGAAACTGAATTTCAACTGGACAGGACAGCTGGACAGGATATTTTTATGAGTCTCATAATTTATGAATTTATCATGCATGTTATCTAAGATTTCATTGTTGGTTCACCTCATTAAAGTCATACAGCAAAATATTTATTTAACTTTCTTTCTTCTTCAGGTTAACATGCTATTTTCTTGGCACTACATTAAACAAAAATTAATCCACTGCCAACGGGTTGTAACACATAAATGTCAAAAAAGATTTGAACTGAAGACATGGGTAATACATAAGTGCCAATAGTCGCTGTTGCATATTTTTTGTTAGAGCAGAGTGGATCACTGTAAATCTCTACCAGGTTTTGGGTAATAACTATTTAGTGACTTATGATGCCAATTGCCATTATAATTGTTAAATTTGCTGTCATATTCATCCAAATACTTTTATCTGAAAATCCCCAAAACAGAATGCACCATTCTCTTTTAGCACAAGCAGGAAAGAAAGCCTCGAAGGGCACCCTTTCCATGGTCTCTGATGGGCACTATCTTCAAAGAGTAATGACATACAGCAAGATGCTGACCTCTGGTAGGATGTGCAGGTAGAATGAGGTTGATCCAGACCATATGTATCATCTGCAATGTAACCTTGAGCCATTATGGCATATGGCTGCTTTGTGATCTGGCAATTGCAATTGTAAGAAGAGGTTTTCTTCCTCTTCCCTATCTCTTTGTGTATTTTCATTAGGGGTTATTAAAGTTGCTTTTTGTCTACTCACAAAACTGTAATACTTCTATTACAATAAGTATAAATAACATCATTATCTTATATTGACCCTAAACTACAAGTCTAATTCACTATATTGATAAACACTGTCAGATGGCACTTTTAACGCAATTATAACGGTTGACTTCCTATCACATGGTCTATCTGCAATAGAATGAAAGATTGGCCTTAAGTATGATCCTTTTTCATAATTTCTTAGACTCAGTTATTTTAGTAAAGGTGTTTGAATGTCATAAAATGTGACAATGCAAAAAAAAAAAAAAAATAATAATAAATAAGGGTACAGAAAACATGATACTGATGACATCATGGTGATTTCTGCTTTTGATCGGTTGAGTAAAAAGATCTGAGTCAAAAAAATATTGTATAATCAAATGTGATTGGCCAAGAAATAAAATAAAATAAAAAATTACCAATATAATACTACTTGTAATTTGTCAATTACCCATGATATCACATTGTGTCACATCAAGTCATAAGGTACATGTAGATACCTATGTGAACATGTTTGATTATTTATATTGTCCTTTTCATTTTGGTAAAAAAAAAAAAAAAAAAAAAAAAAAAAAAAAAAAAAAAAAAAAAAAAAAAAAAAAACATGTTTTATAATGCCATACTAAAAGATTGCCTCCACTTTCCATCAAATAGAAGTGAAGAATATAGGCAAAGTTCAATAAAATAACACTAGAAAAGCATTGCTGTAACATGTTTTCAACTAAAATAACTCCTCTGAACATGGCAATATTTCTATGTGCCTTTAAAATCCTTATGGTTTGCAGAATCATGTAAACCATAAGGATAGGGTGGGTGAAAAATGCTCTGAGAGGTTCAGCATGGCCTGCAGCGGGAAAACACCCCAGAACAGAGAGTCACATACTTGTCATCATCCCAGCGGAAGAGGGAGTAAGCAAAAATACATCCTATCATGAATGGGCTAAGGCCCGTAGTAAAGAACCTGTGGGGTGTGGGGCGTCAGGAAAATGTGACGGGTGTCGGGTGTAGGGCGTAGGACATTAAGGCCCGTAGTAAAGAACCTGTCGGGTGTGGGGCGTCGGGAAAATGTGACGGGTGTCGGGTGTAGGGCACCCGTCTGCATGTTCGACAGTAAAGAACGTGTGCCGGTGGGCTTGGTTGTCAGTGATGCCAACCTGTTCAATGAGACGTATAGATCGGACGATTTTGGTAACCTTGATCGATGTAAACAACACCTGAGAGCGCACAATTGAAACATAAATATGATTTTATTTATTATATTTCATCCCAAAAAAAAGCCGACTTTGTTTATCTTTCTATAATGAGACGTAGAGATCGTACGATGTTGGTAGCCTTGATCGATGTACACAACACCCGAGAGCGCGCATTTGAAACATAGATATATTGGAATTCACTCTTTATTTTTTCCATAATAGGTCTTTTATAGTCATAAAATCATTAACATGAATGTTAAAACAAATTAATCACGACCATATCGAAGACAGAATCATGTTTACTTAATTAATACAATGAATCCTGAAATACGAATCGATCTTTAAACAAAAGATAAAGATTTGTTTTTGACCAGAGAATGATATTATCTATATTAATAAAATTATATAACATGCGCTATATTATGATATTTTTATATTATTATATGATGTCCTACCAAAAATAAACTCTTTATATTGACGGGTACATCTGTGGGGAGGAGGAAGGCACCCGATGAAAATTCCCGACGTTCCAATACTAATCCTCGGAAATCCCATTTTCTTTACTGCGAACACTGGACGGGTAACCCGTCACAACATGTTCTTTATTACGGGCCTTTATCCTACGCCCTACACCCGACACCCGTCACATTTTCTATTTTATTTTATTTATCCTATTTTATTTTATTTATCCGTCACATTTTATCCTACACCCTACACCCGACACCCGTCACATTTTCCCGACGCCCCACACCCCACAGGTTCTTTACTACGGGCATAAGTCTCACAAAATAGTAAAATACATATGATGATGAACACATATATCACTCTATTTTTAAAGAAAGTGAATGAAAGAGAGCATGAAAAGTTGTGATAAATCAGATGAAGCTCACTCAATTTTAACCCATTCTCGCCGGATGACATGCTTACACGTTTAGTGGTTTTTATGTCAGATGCTGGCGCTCAGGGTGAGCGAGCATATAGCCCAGGCTCGCAGCTAGTGCCCCCGACAATCCCGAGGCGTTAGGCTTATGCATTCGAAAACCCCGGCATTCTGACCATTCAGAGCTGGAATCAGCCCGAGATATGTAGTCAAGGCTGGTGCGCTAGGTGATCTGGTGTACAGCACTTGCTGGAGGCTAGTGTGCCCGAGAATCTCCAGGCATTAGGTTTATGCATTTGAATACCCTGGCATTCTGACCATTTAGAGCCAAATAGCCCCGTCGTGAATGGATTAAATTAAATCTATCATGGGTGCCTTGAAGGTGGCATTAACCCGTTAACGACGGATGACAAGATAACACGTCTAGTGGTTTTTGGGCTACACGACGGGGACGCGTTACTTTGTCCAGCCCGGGGCGCGGGAGGAGCCAGCGCGCAGCGCTGGCTCGCGGCCAGTGCGGCCGAGAATCCCGACGCGTTAGGCTTATGCGTTTAAGAGTCCCGGAATTTTGGTCTATTTAAGCCGGATTGGCCCCGTCGGGAACGGGTTAATGCCAGTACAGGTGACCAGTCAAGTAAATCTATGCCCATATGCAATGGGTTGAACTAACTATTAACCGATTGGATATGGAACATCCATTTTCAAGCTTAGATCATAAGAGAGGCACCAGAGAAACCTGCATGGCACACAAGACAGGTTTCATTTCAAAGGGAGAGAGTCACACAACATATGTACGGTTTTCTCATTCTCTTTCATAGACTTGTTATGATACTAGTCTTTTTTGCATTAGTCAGTTTCTGTGTTCCTATATCATTAGGCTTACATGTGCCATCTGACAGGCCTTCTCAATCTTGTAATCAATTAAAATTGCAGTATAATATTGTGGTACAGAGTCTATATCAGCTCATCACATTCTTTACACTCAACATTACATATTTACAATAGCACAAAGAGTAGCTATATTCTATAATTAGAAAAAAATATTTTTTGAGAGATAGATAATAGGAAAGCCGCATACACTTCACAATGCACAAACCAGCTACACTGGCACAAGGTCACATTACAAATGCTACGCATGGTCTGGTTCACCTTCCTCTTTTCATTCTGCCTCCACCCCTTCACCACCAGTACTTTAAAATCGCAGATAGTCTGCTCGCTGTGTGTCATTGCTCTTTGAAGTTAGTGCCTAGTCGAGACAGTGGATGAGTGCCATTCAAGGTTTTCTTTCTTGCTGGTGCCAGGAGAGAGTGGTGCACTCTATGTTTGGGATTTTAACCCATTACAGACACATTTGAAACATTTAAATTTTTCCCTTAAGTGCAAATCATAGAATCTACATCATAATGCGAGTGGATTCTCAATACGAAAAATAATTCTGTAAAAGGCATTTCCTCTTATCTTTATGTCAACAATCCCTAAATGAATATTAACCTTCATTATGTACAAAGATGTATCTATACAGTGAATGTTGCAAAACGTACTGAAATGGACTGAAGATATAAACATACCTCTACACAAAATCTATACTCAGTAAATCACAGAACAAAAGCAGGATTATGAATACTTACTGACGTCACTAATATTCAGAGAAAGCTGGTTGGAGGAAGTACGCTGAGCAACAAACATTGGGTCAGCCATGCCTCAAACACCTGGAAAGTCAAGATTAAATTAGTTCTTGACTACTTGTCCATTTTGTTATATAAACAGATTTGAATTATATAAGATAGTCATATTACATTTGTATGCATATACATGATTAAAAAAAATAATAGATTATCAATAACAATAGCAATTGCAACAAAAACATAAGTTTACCAACATAGAACCTTTGTAGGTAACAAAGTTTGAGTAACAGAAACAGGAAGAAAAACACAGTAATAATGATTATAAGTGATCTACAAAGATGATGACAATGCTATCAATGGTAATAATAATATTGATATAATGAAAATGAAAATAGTGGGGATTAAAAATTGTAACACTATCAAAAACAATGTCAGTAAGAGAAAGGTTAAGAGTAGCATAAACAAAATATTATAGTATCAATTATATCAGATAGTAATAGAAGTAATAACAACAGGAGCAGCTGGAGTCATAGAATTAGTTGTAGTAGCAGAAGTAGCAGTAGCTTCAGTAGTAGTAGTAGTAGTAGTAGTAGT
>NW_028234415.1:29208856-29213856 GCF_977035675.1 Penaeus japonicus | reverse complement strand
ACTAATTCCGAATTCCTATAAATCTCTTTTAACAATAATTTATTTTATTAGCAACGTCATGTGCCACAGTGTCCTTACTTAGCTTCAAAGCAGATAATTGTACAATGAATTCTCTAATACCTCCGCTAGTTCCAGTATACAGAAGCTGTTTACAAGAAATCATAAATGCTCAAACTTGCTCATTTCCAACATCTTGTTAACAATATAAATTAATTAATAACTTGGTCAGATTGGAATAAAATACCAACAATGGAGATCAAAATTCTTTTCTGCAATGTTTAATTTATATTGACAAGAACCCACTAACATTTATTCCAGAGGAGATTGCATCTCTTTCATATTTAGCTTGCATACTATCAGGTCTACAGCATATAGTAAATTTATACTACAATTAATTAATCTCCTGACAATGCACCAACATTACTACATGAAACTTGCTGGAAGATAAACAGCAATTGTTTATGTAATCTATGCATAAATTTACATGATATTCCATTATTTATGTAGAATAGTATATAAATGGAATTATGAGATTAAAGCTTACTAATAGATACTTTCTCCATGAGTTTGAATACTTTATTTTGATTCTAAACAAAATGTGGGAAAACATTGGATAACTGAGAAGGCCAATATTGAAGTGCCTCAGGAAAAAAAATATCTAAGGGCTGTATCACATGGCATTCAATTAACCCATTCGCGCCGGTTGACGTGCTGACACGTGGTCGAAAAAAAGCCCCGGACCCGGGTGACGTCCCGGCATGGGCTACATTTTCGGCCCACGCGCCGGGAGGCCAGTAGCGACGTGCTGAAACGTCCGCATTAGAATGATAGATTATTCGTAGTACAATTCGATTTTCATACTTGATTTGTCTTAGCTACTTTAGTTTATCCTTCTAAATAGTAGAAAATGAGATATAACGTAATATGAATGACGCCACAGGTACATACGTAATCTTGATTACGGCATGGTGATTTCTGTTTCTGATTTGTTGAAATGATGATCTGAGTCGAAAGACTATCGTAAAATCAATTGTAATTGGCCAAGGAATAAAAAATAAAAAATAAAAATAAAATTATATAACATCTTTTTGTTGCCCCACTAAAAGAAAATGACACTTGAAAAAACATTGCTGTTACTTGCATTCACTTGTATGCACATGTATGGTTGTTCATATTCTCTTTCTTTTCTTTTAGGAAGAAAAAAAAAAAATGAAAAAAAAAAAAACTATGTTTGTTACCTCACTAGAAGAATGCTTCCGTTTCCCATTGGTATTACAACATAGGAGTAAAGAATATGGAAAAAGTTCAATAGAATAACACTAAAAAAACAGTGCTGTAACATCTTTTTCGACTGATATACCTCCTCTGAACACAGCACTACTTTCTGCACATGTCTACACTTTAGACGCAATCACGCAAACCATAAGGATAGGGTGGGTGAAAAACGCTCTGTGAGCGTCAGCGCGACCGCGCGCAGCGGGAAAACACCCCGGGACGGTCGGTTGCGCGCTTGAAATCTTCCCGGCACGATCGGGAGTAGGCGAAATTCCGCCCCGGCGTAAATGGGTTAACTAATGTTATTCTTGGTAAATGTTCTGAATACCGCTGCATTACTAAATACCACAAAAGTGGTGTTGATAGATTCCTCTCATCCTCTACTATTAATATAGTAGATATACTGCGCGATTCTACCCCTGGACCCTACAATCTGGTTTCCCCTTTTTTAAGGCACTTTGTGCTACCTCGTGATACTTCAGGGCATGTTTTGTATGCAAAATCTTAACCCAATTACCTACCTAACTTTGCCTACTTTTGAAGTTAGCCCTAGCCAAAAGGGGGCTTTGCCCCCCCAGCCCCCCCTATTTATCAGTCCTAGTTTCCTATCCTGAGGAATATATGATATGAAGTCTCAGTTGTTGTCATCATGGCGCAGTGTGAGGGTTATTTGTGGTCGCAACATTTTCATCTACAGAACTAATTACGTATCATAAGTATCACGAAGTGCCCTGAATAGGGGAGGTCCACAGGGGGGTGAAGCCCCCTCTTGGCAGAGGCTGACTTCAAAACTAGGCAAAGTGAGGTGGGTATTTGGATTAACATTTTGCATACAAAATATGCCCTGAAGTAGCACATGGTAGCACGAAGTGCCTTAAAAAAGGGGGGTCCAAAGGGGATGAAGCCTCACCTTGGTTAGGGCTACCTTCAAAACTAGGCAAAGTTAGGTAGGTAATTGGGTTAAGATTTTGCATACGAAATATGCACAGAATTCATATTTTACCCCGCAATTTCCCTAACCTACTTCATGCCCTCCCCTACTATCGGGACCTAGATTGTGGGGTTCAGGGGTGGAGTCGCGCATTATCTCCACTATATATGAATAGTAGAGGTTGAGGGGAATCCATTTAGTAATGCTGCATTATTCGGAAAATTTACCTTATTCTTTAAATATTCAAGCATTTTCCTTTTCTATAGGCAAGGCAAATGAAAAGAAAAATGCATGACTGATGACTATTGCCATGCATCATTAATATTCCTCTGTATATTGCATGAATAAAGGAGTTCATTATTGGTAATCTTTTCATTAAGACAATCACAGTTTTTACAAAAAAGACACATAACTTTTTTTGGAATGGGATGTGATTTCAATGAAGGAATACAACTAATTCAGTAACAAACCATTTGTTTCTGTATTCTCCCTATCCAACAAAACAACTAAGATTCTATTAATGCAAGTGAATGGAGCCAAAGAATCATATCTTATGTGCATATTTCTGCCTGATTTACAACATATAAGAATAAAAAGATGTTAAATACTGGTATCTGTTTTTTGTTCAAGTATGGCATATCATGTACACAGTAAGTGATTCATCAATGTATGTGCACATCACTTTGCCTAGTTAATATTAATATGAGAAGCGCCCACTGTGACTTTTATCATTTGGCATGAAACGAAAATAAAATTAATAACATGATATTATCTTTATTCATGATTGGCTTGCAGGTCTAAGACTGGTGTTAATTCTTTGTTGTCTGCAGAGATATTAAATGCCCAGGTGATGCTTTTGTCATCTGACATTAGTTAAAATCAAAATTGGATCACTTGCATCAGTTTACTGTTCATCACTGTCAGATGTGTGTCTGAATAGTTCAAGTAGGTATTACACTTATATATCAAATACCTTTTATATATTTATTACTATTCACTGAGTCACATATGAAAAGTATCTTCAATCTAATTCGTCTCTCTATTTCCTGAATTGTTCATCTTGGAAACCACGGTCATCTTGTATCTAAAAGAAAAAAAAATCCAATAGTATCCGACCTGAGGCCTCAGTTACTTATGTTACATTGAAATATTCCTTATCAAGTCATATAATAAATCACAATCACAGAAGCATCATCATTTAACCCTTTATATTCAGTACACAATATATGGTCAGTAGAGTGAGAAACAACAGTCAGATTTTGCTTCTCCTTCCAATTCTTTAATGCCTTGATGGGATGTTTCACACCTGCCTCTAAAAAAAACTTGTTTTCAATGTAGGTAGATGTGAAGAAATGACACATTTCAAGGGTTCAGATATAAAGAGTTAATAAAGTCCACTATTCATTAACAACAAATATCAGAATGAACAAGTGCATCTACAAGCAATTGATTAAATTGCAAAACAAATAAACTCCAATCACAAAATAAGTGTCACACCTTGCTATATAGGCAAACAAGAAAACATCAACTCCTTTACTACACTCTCCGAAGATGGCACTAATTAAGGAGTAAAACAGGGAAGTTACTTCACACTTCAAGGATATATAGGCCTAGGTTAGTCTCCCCATCAAAAAAATAAACAAAATAAAACACAAATAAGGTCTGTAGATAATAATAACTTGTAATTGTGACGCCGAGAATTAGAGAGAAAAGAAGAAAAGCATCCCGCAGCAGCACCCGAGAGGAGGGCGAAGGTGTGTGCAAGCAGAATAGAGCTAAATGTGTCTCTTGTGTCCGCCGTCTTGTGTCCTCTTCGCCTCCACGCCTTCCCTCCCACTTTTATCTCCACTATGTCTCTCTCCCTGTCCGTCATCCTTTTTCACTCACCTCCTTTGACCGTAGGCTTATGTCACACTTGCCTACACACTCATGATGGGCAGTCAACGCCGAGACCAATAGAAATCTTGAGAGAAAATAATAGTAACTTCCTCCCGTATTTTGGTCTGGATGACTAAAGTCTATTCCCAGAACAGGACCACAACAAGGTCGCTGATTGGTCGAATGTGGTCACGTGGTACGCAACAAGGCCGCTGATTGGTCTCTCGAGGTCACGTGGTACACTGCGTTCTAGCTCTTACCGTGCATTCATTATAGGAAAACCATTCACACAATATTGCATATTTTTGCTAAACACGAAATTATCAAGAATTTCTAACTAATTTCATCTCACTACAGTTTCAGTCATGTTTAAGCCATGGATAAAAAACATAGAGATACAGTGTTCTCGCTACAACGCACCCATCACTTGCACAAGAGAGAACTTCTTGAGCGAATTTCCCAAGGTCATACGCAACAAAAAATATATATGTATATATATCACTGAACACTACTCAAACAAGACCATTTCTCTCATAGTCACCATAATTCTCTTTCCTTAAGCTCATCACAACAAGATGTCTGCACTGAGTAAAGTCTGAAACCACTCTGGATGGCCGCTTTGACAGAGCGTTGAAAAGGGACTGTCATATCCGGTCATGGGGCTGTCCACGGCCTTGTATGCCCAAACCCCACATGGGGGGCTGACTCCCTCCCACCAGGGAAATCCCCCAATGAAATCCCCAGCTTTCTGTCAAAGAACTCTATAAAACCATCTCTTGTTTGAAGGTATGAAGAGTAAGGTCTTTCGGGAAGTTCTCAATGATGGAGACAGCTGATGTTATCTTCAGTCTTTGATTTAAGAGTGAACAGTTAATTCATTTTTCCCCTCCTTCACTCAGATTTTTTGTAGACTTGC
>NW_028234415.1:29196356-29201356 GCF_977035675.1 Penaeus japonicus | reverse complement strand
TTATTCGCACAACAGTACATGCCCTACAAATAGCCAGGGTAAGATGTCAAACATCTATCCAACCTGGCTGAGCTTCTATTGAGTAAAGGGCTTGGTCAAACATTAATCGTGCATGCCTGAGGGGCTGCATCATACTGGTTGACATATTTACAGAGAGAGAGAGAGGGGGGGCGAGAGAGGAAGAGAGAGAGAGAGAGGGGGGGGGGGAGCGAGAGAGGAAGAGAGAGAGAGAGTAATTGACTAATTGCTTAATGACATATAATTACTCATCATAGGGAAGTAGCAGCATGCTAAGTGACACCTCAAGCATTTATTATGGGTTCACAAAAATATACAAATGAAAACTGTAGGTTAAACATTCAATACAAAGAAAGTTCAGGATGCAGTATACATATGTCATTAGTATGATAAAAATGACAAAACTTTTATATCAAATACGGTCCCCATCCGGGCTCACAATGATAAGATGTACGCATATTATCTAAGTCCTCGAATACATTCGTAATACCCTATATATGATACCGCAAAAAAGGTCCCACGACAGTTTCGTATCATCATATAACAACAAATAAGAGCACTTATTATAATCTTGGTGCAATTATTAAGAAAAAAAACTTTTTGAATTATCAAGATAAACTGATCAAGAGAATGTGATCGCTCCCTGTTATAGACCTGGAAAGATGAAGGGTTGACGCCCCCATACTCCCAGCAGTACCTATATCCGAAATGAAATCTCACGAGAAACAAAATCCTCGCAGGCAGATGGCTTCCCTAGAATGACTGATGTTTGCTCGGTTACTAAGGCTCTCGCTGCCACTATAGTGTAGGCTGCATATAGAATGAGTCCTTCTCACGCATCTTATTTTCTTTCTGATTTCCTTCATACTCGGGACAGATTCTCTTTGTGTCTTATCTTCCATCGTTGCCATTTTGGCCAAATCATCCAAGACTTTGATCATGTATATTCCAATGAGAGAAGGAATCCACACGAATTACTCAAGTACATTCTTTAAATTCATTTGATATACGAGGGATCGGCAGCCTTCCACTCTATCTACATAATCATAAACTTCCTTATCCTTCAGAGAGACTTTTTGCAAACCCTCGTGCATGCAGTTCTGCAGTCGTTTTGTTTTCGGATTTTCCAAGAAAAGACCCCCGCAGTTTATATGAATTACATTCTTTTCTTTATTTGGAAAGCTGTTAATTTGCTCTAAAAAGCTTTGTTTCAATTCATGACTTTTGCAATCCATCTTTCTTTTATCTAACTTGATGATATCGACGGTGATATTTACATGATGTCAGGGCGCTATCCTTCGCCTGTCGTCCACTACTAAGCAGTGCCTAAGAACGTCCAATTATCATATGGCAGATCCTCCAAACATGTGCAATGAATATTGCTCGTTGGACATCCATCTAATAAACGATGAATCTGCCTGTCCCTTGTCTGATCATCCTTCTAACATCCTCCATCCTCATGACCTCTGTCTGTGTGGTTTTAGGACACCCCAATGATATCGAGATGTACAGCCCAGATACCAAACTCTAGCCCTACCATCTAACAGGTATGCATTCAGGAGAGTGAGTGAGTGAGCCACGGAGAGAAAGAGTGGGAAGAGAGAAAGAGAGAAAGAGAGAGATAGGGAGTCAGAAAAAGATAGAGAAAAAATATATATAACTATATATATATATATATATATATATATATATATATATATATATATATATATATGTATGTATGTATGTGTATACATATGTAATATATATATACATACATTATATATATATGTATATATATATACATATACATATATATATATATATATATATATATATATATATATATATATATATATATATATATATAGAGAGAGAGAGAGAGAGAGAGAGAGAGAGAGAGAGAGAGAGAGAGAGAGAGAGAGGGGGGGTGATCATAAAGAAAAACAATTAGAGATCACATTACTAATTTTCCCTTATATTTAGTTTCCATTTCAGACTGAATGATCCATAGTAATATTACATCTCATTATTCAATTTTACCAAAAATTATAATTAATAACTGTATAGAAAAGAGAGAGCAGCACTACATAGACTTTATAAAAAAAAGTAGAATATTGAATGTACAGCAAGCAAAAGGGGAAAAATGTACTTAATTAAAAAAATATATATATATATATATATATATTTGGGGGAAATATGGTGTACTAATATTTAGAAAAAATAAAATTCCATTGCTGGGTATTCCATAAAATAATTTTGCAAAATATATCCATTGACGAACATATAGTAGAAAGACCATCTCCATAGTCGGGCTGTGGAATGGGTACTAATACACATCGATTCTATGAGACATCAAATTTTATTAAAGATTATCATCACATTTCTTATTGGTCAAAATGACGGATAAGTACTTTCTATAAATGCGGTCGAGTCAATTTATCACCTGGATTTCCTTGCGGTGTCTGTGTGTAAATTGCTTGGCGCCTTTGAGAGAGTAGCACCGATGATCGAAAAACGTGACGTCAGGAGTTGAGTTGCCACTGCTTTTATGCGAACTTATTTATCATTACTATCTCAAGTGTATATATTATATCGTAGTAAATTTACTACTCCATATGACTTTGGAAAATTTATATTACTTCATATAGTCTCTGTCTTCTTATTCTAAGCTCTACCAAATCCTGTAAGACTAAAGGAGAAACGCAAGCAAATTTGATAAAAGGCAACACTGTCTAGTGACGTAAGCAAAGCGATGACGTAATGGACAGGTAATGGCGTAGAGATGACTCAGCCAACGCAAACGCACAATCATGCCAGTCTCGCACATGTGAGCTTAGGTCTGAGTAGCTCTACGTCATAAATTTCACGTATAGGATTTGTTATTATTGGCAATACCACTAGGAAATTGACAGATTGCCAGTTGTTTCAACTACGTAGATATGCACTTGAGCGGAACGTTTTGAATCATATTTGTCACTATACATCTGTGTGATCCTCATCATACTCATCCTATAACACTATAGTTCACTGTGTGCTTTTTTGACCGATTATTTCATGCGCAAGCATTATTTCTTAAAAAAAATAGTTCTTATCAAGCTACACTATAAGCAGAAATGAACTTTACAGTTTAATTCACCGAGACAATACATCAGATAAGGAGTCAATGTATCACCCTGTAGGTCAGGAGCTGACCTTGGTCGCCGGCTGACAACGTAACCTTGGTCGTGGGAAACCCAGGGACTGGACCATGTGTAGCGTGAGCGCACGGGTCACTGATATCCAGCGGAAAAATCTTGGCGAAATTACCAACGCCTCAGGCTGGTCCGGCACTGTGCAGGGTCTCTGCTGCTTGGAGGTAGAGATGGAGTCTTCAATCCCACTAAAATACGCAAGCATGTGGAACCCCGGGAATTCCCTGCCTGTTGAGGGCATGCATCGCTCATGGAAAAGGTTACTGAGAACGTTACTGTCGTAAAGTAGTGATTCTGCAGAAGGCATATGCATAATGAAAATTGGTCGTAATTTTTGTTTTGAGTGTCATCAGTAGGATGCAACAAATATGTTACGTGAGCGAGAATGAGTAGAAATTATTGTATACGAATGAAAGGAACAATTGGAGTCTGAAACATCCGAAACGGGTTCATTTTTCTTTTATTACTACATATCAAAAATGCTTTTAAAGATATATGACGTCAATCAGACAAAAAATGTACCTGGATTTTTATTTTTCGTTTTCTTCTTTGTCTGTATCTTCATGTTCACACTCCTGATTCTGCAAGCTTTGTTAAAGAGGACAGTTTTGGAGGTAACAATGAGGATTCGAATGCTAATGGATATTGCGAGAGTAACGAAAGTGACAATGATTACGGTAACTATTATCATTAATTCAGTAAACGTTACCACTGCTATTCTCATTTTCATCGTAATTTTCATTATTATCTTTATTTTTCTTATCATCATCAGTATTATCATCATCGTTGCAATCATTGTTTATTATCATCACCATCCTTATCATCGTTGAAATTATTGTTTATTATCATCATTATTGTTGTTGATGTTATTTTCATTGTTATTATCATTATGATTATATTCATAATGATGATATTCTTAATGATGATATTCATTATTACTCTTATGGTTTTCAGTTATACTTATTATCATAATCATAAATCATAAATATGATTATCAATTCTGTTATGATATATTTTTTGTGAATATCATAATTATTATTATTGCAATTACTATAACTATTCAAATGTGGCTGTTCTTATTAATGCTACTAATATTATCATCATATTTGCATATATGAACATGCATATACCAACACACACACACACACCTATATATATATATATATATATATATGTATATATATATATAATTATATTTATATATATATATATATATATATATATATATATATATATATATATATATATATATATATATAGGTGTGTGTGTGTGTGTGTGTGTGTGTGTATATATATATATATATATATATATATATATATATATATATATATATATATATATATATATATATAAAGAGAGAGAGAGAGAGAGAGAGAGAGGGAGAGAGACATGGGCCCGTTCCCATCAAACCACGCTCATCATCCCCTCATCGCCGCGCTCTTTTCGTTCCCGCACCGTTTTTCCTAATGGTTCTACTGGTCTCATCAGTGAACCTAACTCCTCTCACACTCATAAAAAAGGATGCTAAACCACGCAGAATTTCCCTGATCGCCTTCCAGACAATGTAGGACCTATCGAAAAGTTTAAGAGAATGGGTACTATTGTAACAACCATTGGGCACCTACCCTGGACACTCAAGTTCAGGGCGGAACCCAACCCCCATTTTGAGGAATTTGGTAAATTGGTAGTCTACTACTACATATCTGGGGTAGTGATTTTTTTATCTATTTATTTATTTTTATTATTTTTTTTTTTTTTGAGAAAGAAACTTTTCTAAATATGATCCTTTACTTTTTAAATTTCATTTC
>NW_028234415.1:29183856-29186356 GCF_977035675.1 Penaeus japonicus | reverse complement strand
TTCCATAACCTTCCCGTCACACCTTGGTCAAGGATGGAATATCCGCCCTGGCGTCTAGTAGTGTGAAATGCAAATGCTTGATTCAATTATAATAGGTACATCTTATACATAATTATATTTTTTTTTTCTTTCTTTTTCAAGGATGGAAAGTTCCAGTCGCAAAAGTCAGTTTGTCACTACGTTTCCATTAATAAATGTTTAGCAATAAAATGTGTTGAATGTGAATGAAGACTATTAATTTTACCATATTATGTGTATATTAGTATTTACTTTTAAATCCAATTTATCTTATTTCCTTATCAGGAAAATTCCTCTTATCAGTGGAAAAATACCAGTATTTCAACTTTTTTCCCACAACGTTCTCACATGCTCTAACAAAATAACGCATTTATCACTATCACCCAGTGCATAAATGACGTAATTATTTGTATAGTTCTGTAAGATTAAGCCAAACTTAGACCGGATATCACAGCCAGTCCGAGTGAAGGCAGTGAATGGACGAATTAACACAGCTGTTTTTTACTAGGTTCTACAAGAGCTGTAGATCCGGGATGGGCTACGCAGCTTGGATATCCGGCTACCGTTACGATCGCCTGGTTTATCCCAAGCTTCCCTTACCTTTTATATTAATATACCTTTTTGCTCTCGTTTTTTTATTGTGGGGGGTCGGAAATCCGAAGGGGTAAAGGTATGTTTTTTTTTGTAGTCAGGTTCTGGCGGCTGTTGCTATGTGATTTTCATTCTTGGCGTATTCATGGGCTGTTGAATGTTTTATTTCATAACTTCTTAATATCTTAGTTATTATGCAACATGTTCCTTTGGCGCCGCAGATAGACAGATTCTTGGCGGATGTAGAATGATTTTATATTGTTGGTATTATTGTTATAGTTAGTTTCATTGTTATTAATTAATATCACTTTATCATTATTATAATCTATTGTTATAATTTCTAGTAGTAAGTGTGTCATTATCACTATTTTTATTGTTATTACTGTCATAACTATTATCTAATATTATTATTGTTGTTGTTGATAATATAATGATCATGATTATTATTATTACAATGATGATTATTTTCATATAATGATATTTACATCATGTTTTATTATAATTACCCTGTTTTATGTGTAATAATGTGGCATTATTAGTTTTTATTGTTATCCTAACAATGCTTTTATAATTACTAATTATTGTTCATGCTGATAAGTATGGTAATAATAATAATAATTCTTTTATTATTATGATTCTTATTGATAATGATAATATCATTACTTTTGTTATTATTATTAATACTATTATTATTGACATTACTTTTTTGCCATAATTACAGTATTATTCATACTTTATAAGTAATCTTTTATTAATAACATTATCATGATCTCTTTTTTGATCATGTAGTATTTGATGTTGTGTATTTTTATCATACTTAAAAGAAAAATAGACTGGTGTATATATAAATATATCTGAAAAGAATCATGCACCTATATGTATATGTATTTTTTTACAATATACCTGTACATATTTGAAAAATGGAGGTATGGCATTGAATTACACTTATAAGTCTGTTTAATATGTTAATTTTGTATTGATATTGCATTTTCACTTTTGATATTATTTTAATTTTTTTTCTATTGTAACTAAGGTAGTCTAAAGCTTTTGATTTTACAGTAGAGTAAAACAGCATTTTTGAATATTGTTTTCAAGTCTTTAAGATTTTAATAATAATAGATTACCTGTAGATCACATCATATTCTTATTCATATTCTTACCACATATTTACACTGCTAAAACAACATTAGTGTGGATGCTTACACATTGACTTAACCCACTCACTACGGGGGCATTCTAGCCTTGAATGTCACAATGCCGGGGCTTTCAAATTCTTAGGCCTAAATCAATTAAATGGCTGGCACAATACTGTGCCGCCCGGCCACTGGGCTTTTGAATGAGTGGTAAATTACTGTACCACCCGTCCAGAGAGGGTTAATACAAGAAGGTTGCATGGCTTCCTAAGCAGATATTTAGGGCATGTTAGGAAATATACAATATTACTTATCCCATATATTTCATATGAAGAAGTAATGATAAGCATTTAATAATGCTTAAAATAAATATTCTATTCAATACAAGTCACAACATAACCTATATCAATAAAAACAAAAACAAAATATACACACATGAAAGATTTTATTTATTATAATTCATTATAATTTCCCAGGTTTTCTTTGATCTGGAAAGTAATTACTTCCAGTATGTACATGTAAAAATACTCCAATTAATACATATATTTCCATAGCTAATTAAGTATTTAATTTATACACCACTTTCATTTCTATTGATGACACACATTCAGCAATTCAAATTCATGGAAGATTTCATAATTGCAAAACTATGAAAATTATGAATGAAATTGTTCATATTTTTATTTAAAGGAATGATGAAACCAAAGATAAAGTATCTACTTTTGAAAATGATAACATAGTTAAAAACTATGAAATAC
>NW_028234415.1:29171356-29176356 GCF_977035675.1 Penaeus japonicus | reverse complement strand
CAGTGGTTTTTGGGTCAGATGCCGGCGACGAGATATTTAGTCAAGGCTAGCGCACCGGCTGAGCGGGCGTACAGCGCTCGCTTGTGGCTAATGCACCCGAGTATCCCGAGGCGTTAGGCTTATGCGTTCAAATACCCGGCATTCCGATCATTTAGAGCCGGAATAGCCCTGGCGTGAATGGGTTTATATTACTGTAGTTATAGTAATTATGTCTGGAATTGCCATCATCACTCACTCCTTACTCATAGCACAATAAAATAGCACAGTGATCCAAAATCGCCAAATGTCATGTACATCATGACGCCTGTCATGAGGCCAAGGCTCCTGCGTCATGTATGTCATGACACCTGTCCGCAATGGGTTATGTGGCCCCATTTTTTTTAACACAAAGGGGTCAAAAATAAGACAAAAGTGGTAGGGGATTGGCATGTTAGGTGTTTAACATACAGCTTACCTATGTTCAAAGTTAATCCAATCCAAGCTCGCAATGGTTTTGGAACAACAACTGTGGTTGAACCAAGATTAATATAATACACCATTAATAGAGGAAGTGAGGCTAAAGTGGGAAGTACCAATTTGAATCTGAAATATAAAAGATATTATATTACTTACATAGAATCTGGTATACTTTAAACATATATAAAAACAGTTTCAGCAAAGGAAAAAATCAAAATAACTTTCATCCCAGTCAAAAATAGATAAACATCTTTAATTATCATTATTATTATTACAAATTATAATACTGGTTTCCACATTTCCAATTAACCATTAACTCACCTCCACTTCAAGTTAAGGACATCATCTGCAAAGCCGAGGAACAGCATACAACATATGGAAAGTAGGGATGTCAAGTACTCTGTAAACGTTGTATGGGGGAAGGGTGTCTCTGGGTTCATAAAGTGCTGACCAAAAGGCACTCCCAGGAAAAGAAACATGATGATGAGGAAGACTAGACCACTGACCATACCCATTGACTCAGGCCTGTTGGATATTATTATTTATCAAATTAAGGAAAAATATTGTTATATGTATTTTAGTGCTTCATGCCAACAAGGGCAAAGAAACCACCACCATGTACATTTAGATTGATAGAACTTGATGACCTCCCTAGTAATTTATCAGCTAAGAATAAACAAGTCCAATCTTAATCTAACCAATTATACATGGGGAAAGGTTTATTAGCCTTTTATGTAGCATTGCTTCATACTATTATATTCTGAACAATTACACTTATCTAAATTATAAGTATTTCCATTATGTATTCATTTGACAGTCCAGGAAAGTAGACATTTTTATCAATCTAATCTTCACAAACAGAATGACCAACATAACTTACACTTTTTTATCTCTATCTTTCTTGCATAGATCTTTTCCAAATAATCCAGCATTTATAAACATGGTAGCAACAGCAGGGATAGTTCTGATAACAGCTCCCAGACCCACCACTGACAGCAGTAGGTTGATACATAGTGAAACAATCATCTCTGAAAATATGGAACCTACAAGTCAAGCTACTTGCCAGGTTGGAAAGTTGCAAATTGTGCGCCAATGATGAAAATTTGGAAACCGTTTGTGCACCTGTCTCTAACTGAAGCGGAATATCATATGAAATGGACTTTAAACTCCTTTTTTATGGAATATTAATCTTCTCTTCTTATTCCTGGAATAGTATTGGTGCACCCCTTGAGATTGCATCAAGATTTGAATCTTGATGCACATTAAAAAGCAAAAAGCTTGCAAATGAGCACCTGAATGTTCAACTGGCACCCAAGTTATTCAGTGCACACAGAAAACTTTCCAATTTGGGCTACTTGGACATTACTGAGAAGAATTATGACAAAGAAATGATGTAATAAACATTTTTATTTATCAAGTATACATACACCATATTATATACATACATTATTGTTCTATTCCAAGAGAAATTATCTGACATATGATAAGCAATAATAGCAATTATTCTCAAAAGCTCCAACTCAAAATTACCTTTTACTCAATTACTTATAAACCAGACATACAAGAGGGAAATCAAACAAACAGTACGTGCATTCAATCTCATTCATTCAGCCAAACTGCCTTAATAATAGGAAAGTGAGGTAAATCATAGTACCAAAGCCCGGTTTCAGCTGGTCACTTTTGACGTCGATCCCAAATACACCCAATAGCGTCTCCGTTACTATGACAACTACGTTCATCTTTCGTTTTTATCCTTCGCTTGATTGTATGAATAACGATTGCTCTCAATCCTTTAGCTCAAAATTTCTTAAAAGTCTATAAAAGAGACGATGATCTGGGTGCAAAAGAGGGAGAGGTGGAAGCCAGGCCGGTATTTTCCGATTCACAGTTTGTTTACAAAAGTGTGCCTCCGGGCATGACTTGTAAACAAAAGATTAATCGTGAAATTTTGCGTGTATTTGGTAACAAACACGTGACAAAAATTACTTTAAAATATTTACAAACTGTAAATAATTGTGATTAGACATTAAAACATGAATTGTGCATATAAAATATTTATTTCTATTGGCAATACTGGTGTATGTAAAGTGTGTCTCATTTAGTCATTAATCACCATAAATATATGAAAAATAAATTGATTATTTCATACCCACGATGAATATGTATTTCTTGATATTTAAAACTTTTTATAAGACTTACCTTTTGTACATATAATTAAAAGTTTATATCCGTTGATTGGCCAGATTCCGAAATCCCGCCAAAAAGAGCACTACTGGTTGGTCCATCTAGCCAGCCTCTATCCTGATTGGTAGAGCTGTTCGGACGAGAGATGCTGATTGGCTGACGATTGAAAAGTCCAACAATACCGGGTGAAGAACCGAAGGCAGACTAGACAAGACCTCGAAACCGTCGTGAAAGCACGCAAATTTCCTTCATTTTTCTCGTTTATTACGTAATTTTCAAAGATGTCTGGCCGTGGCAAGGGAGGTGAGTAACGGAGAAAGTAGTAAAGTGAAGGTATATAAAGACAAAAATATGATTTTTGGCTGATTCTTAGGGGATAGTCGGCTATTTAATCGAGCTTACTGGACCGCGGAGATTCAAATTTCTTGCCAGAAATATTAATAATTTTTGGTTAAGTCTGACTCGGACTGGAATTAGATTGTGCTTATCGTGTGCATTCAGCTCCAGAAACGTGTGCATGAAAATAAGGACCGAAATTGTCTGTAGAATGAAAGTATGGATGTTATCGCCAAAAGTTGGAGAAATACCTCTTGAAGAATGTGCGAATTTCTCCTGTAGATAACGTGATACACGCACTGAAGGGATAGAATTTATATTAGATTTTGCACTGTAAAATTGGCACAGCAATGTTTCTGTACCATTTTAGAATTTCTCATATAATTAATTGACTAAACATATGGACTAGATTGAGGTGACTAAACCTAATGATTATTTCAGACCAAAAAAATTACTTGTACTCTACATTCATCATAATCTGGTTGTTTTATATGTGCGTAAGGCTATAATGTCTTCTAGACTTTGGGAATCGTATTGTCTAGCAATATTCAATAGAAAAGTAAGAAAATGCGAGGTGTGATTAAGAACTTTGTTTACTAAATACAGGGGATTAAAGGAAGCATCTAGTTCATAGGTAACTATTAAATATAGGATCAGATCAGGCACTCCCTTAGCCTATACTATCCAACAAAATCATACCGCCACTGTATTGGCAAGATAGTGCCAGTTTGATTTTTAAAACTCACACTTGCCAAATTATACATAGTGTGTACTAGAGCAGATACCATGAGGGCTATGGTATCACTGCAACAGGTATGAGAAGCAATTTTGGGTTTGTCCTGCAAACTTTTATTCTTAAGCATACCTGCTATGTTTTTCTCCTCTCTCTTTTTCTCTCTGCAGAGTAAAAAATATGAATACTCTTTGCTTATGTCTCAAGAATGTATTTGTTTCTATCTCTGCAGGCAAGGTGAAGGGCAAGTCAAAGTCCAGGTCTAGCCGTGCTGGCCTTCAGTTCCCTGTTGGTAGGATCCACAGACTACTTCGCAAAGGAAATTATGCAGAACGTGTAGGAGCTGGTGCCCCAGTGTATCTGGCTGCAGTTATGGAGTACCTGGCTGCTGAAGTTTTGGAATTGGCTGGTAAGTCTTAGGGATCAAGTAATGTATTTTTGGTATTGTTGGTATGAGCCAATTTTGAAGTATAATGTCAAATAAGCCTTTCTTCAATACTTTCTTGCTATTCTGTATTTGTGATGTGCACTTTGCGCAGTCAAAACTTAAAATCGAATTAGTATTTTTATAGTATTTCAAAAATCATGAAGTGCAGAACCCTGAAATATTTCACTTTTCTATTCTTTGCCTCTCTCTCTCTCTCGATATATGATATGATAAAATAATTATCACGACGGGAATAATGAGTGAAAATTTATTTATCTAAACCTATCCAATCAAGTTTTTGTCCCTAACCAATGATTTAGGATAGGCTAGAAAAAAATGTTGAATGGGGACTACTATCACCAACCATTCAGAGTAATTTGCATGAGATTTGATATGTACAGGAAGATTAGCCATTAACCCATTGGTCACAGTTTTTATAAAATTTGTATAGTGTTATGTGGCATGGTGCCATCCGCGTTGATGACTGATTCTGCCTTGACAGCAAATCATGCCATCTTCTATCAATGGGTTAAGAATAATGTACTCCTAAATTTGAAATATTTTGCAAAAAAAACATAATTATTTCATGCTGCATACAACATGGGTTTGAATGTGGCATCAAGCTCAAAGCTAAAGCCACTTTGTAAAATCATTATGCAAGTTATGTTAATTGGCTACTTTGGTGAGATATCAATGTAGTAATGTTACCCTATTTGCAGAAAATAATCAATTCACTGTTTTAATAGTTTAGAAGACAAAGGTAATAATGTATTCATAAAATTTGATAACACTGGAAAATGTAGGTAATGGTCAACCTTTTAGTATTGGTGCAAATTTCTTTTATATATATTGCAAGTCTTCTCG
>NW_028234415.1:29151356-29156356 GCF_977035675.1 Penaeus japonicus | reverse complement strand
TCTCATTGACAACTCATCTTGGAGGAAAACTTTGGCAATTTATCTGTTAAAAGCTTATATACTTCTTATATTTCATATTTATCTTGCTGCGAGAAGACTAGAATTCAGTGTTTCTATTAAATCTACAAACAACATGAATGCAATGGTCTAACTACAAAATCAATATCTAACAATACTACACCGGTTTTATCAGCAGTTGCCGATAGCGATCAAGATATTATCAACTTAAATTTGTAAATACATCACGTGAATATGTCAGTTTACATATTTCACGAAATGATATATGATTCATGGTCAAAAAGCATTTAAAGTTCTAGTTAAAGGCCTGCCGCGCCGCGTGTGAAACCGATTACATCATTGACGTCACAGGGAAGTTTAAACTTCCCGGTCCTTGGGACATAATATACAGTTCCTAAAACCCAAATTTTACACATTAACCAGATCAAAATTATTATAGTGTCTTCCTAACGAGTCAAAAATTAGGAAAAAGAGTGGACCTCGATGAGTAATAAATTGAAATCGGTGTAGATTCCTGTGCTGGTTTTCACAGGAAATGATTCCATCAGCTGAGAGAACTGGCTCAGCCTCAACAGCGGAAGAAAAAGTAGTCCTCCGTCCCTTTCGAGGGAATACCATCGAAGCCAATCTTCCGGAAGAACGGGAACTAAACTGAGGAGTTCTAAAGATCCTTTCACGCTGCTTTCACGAATCGAAAAAGTGTTTAGGCTAAGAGAAAAGGGTTGAGAAAAAGGACAGTATTCCTCCGCGAGGTGTTCAGGATCACCCATCTTGGCTCAGTGTGCGAGGGGCGGTCAGTGTCTCAGGGTTGGCTGAATATTCTCCCAGAGTATGGCACTAAAGAGAATTAACAAGGTGAGTTTCCCAAGGATTATTTGTTAGAGGGTAGACATAGGTTTCTCTCTTCATGGAAAGGACTTTTGAAGTGAAAGATCGAGGGAAATGGCTACGAAAAGACGATGGTCTTCTCGTCCCTCTATATCTTACAAGTGATAGAGCTCCGTCTTTTTCCCTTTATTTTTTTTCTCCGTATTAGGTATTTTTCCATCGGTTTGATGTGAGAGCAAGCTCATTAATGGGCCCTTTATTCGGCATAGGACTCCACTACACTAGTACCCTTAAATCCTGAAAGAAATAGGTTAAGAGGGTAAAATGGAGAGAGAGAGAGAGGTCTGGCCGACTCGCCTCACATGCCAAGTGTTAAAGGCTAAATTTGGACATTCTATTTTTTCCACAATTTCCATACTTTTCGTGCTTTTCCATACAATTGCGAGTCAGTATGAGTTGTAGGTTTGTTAGAGCTTCACCAGGGCTTAAATTTATTGATTTAATAAGTAAATATGTTGTGTTATTTGGCCCGGAGAGGCAAGAGTTTAGTGAACCTATTTTTTCTATTTTTAGGAATCGAGTTTTGTTTCTTTCACTTCAGAATGGCAGGGTATATGGCTGGCATTTAAGTTGTAGGCTCAAGTTTAAGTGCTAACTAGACCATGAACCAAGTTTTTGACAGTTAATGTGGTCTAGAAGGTTCCATCACTGCTCTGCTCAGATTGGTTTGCCTTCTTTTACCTCTTCTATGTGTGGTATTATTTTTGTAAACTTACACACTATTTTTTTTTCTCTACATATAATTTCACATACTTGGTATTTAGTTATTTATTTGTTTGAAAATTTGAATTTTGAAAAGTTATTTCCAGAAAGGATTTTCATTTAAAAAAGATTAAGTTCTTTTTGTTATCCTGACTAGAGCCCCGTAAAGCAATGCCATGACCTCTGCACTTTGTGCTCTGACAAGAGCCAACAAAATAGAGCCTGAATTGACTCCCTCATTTGATGATAAATAACCAGGGAGGTCTACAAGCTTTATCTTCCCAAAGTATATTTGGAAGAGGGTTGCTGGCCTTTTCTGAATGCAAATCACGGGCTTCGGTATCGTTTGTTGCAAAGAACCACAAACTTTGATTGTTATTGTAGGCTCACTTCATATTACCTATATTGATAATATTAGATTTTAATACCTACCAGTGTTGTTTTGCTTTTTCATGATCATTACAATAGTTTTCCATTATCCATACACTCCTTTTTCTCGACAGTTACCAAAGTGATAAATTGTACTAAGCTTTTTTTTTTTTTTTTTTTTTTTTTTTTTTTTGGATTAGGATGTTTACCATTCTTAAAGACCAGAGAAAGATTCAGAGAAGCATACAGTCAAATAGTTCTTCTTCATTAATAAAAAACCTTTTATGCTTTATACTGTTCCATTGTTTGTTTATTGATCTTTGCCACTGGAATAAACAGGGTGGAGCACGATACAATTTGTTTAGTACCATTCATTTATAAGCATGTTATAGAAGTTGCTTAGTCACAACTTCTGTGAAAGCATATGGGTTGATTGTTCAGAATAGGACACAGTGAATTGTTACTATACTCTAGAAAAGGCTATCATATTTCACTCCCATGTATTCAGCAAGATTTAACTTACACTTATTCCTTATTGAACAATATGTTGCCTGGAAGGGTAATTCTCAGACGAAGACCACACCCTCCTGAGATTGTTTCTAGTCATCCAGCCAGCAAGCTTAGGGAATCTTGGGTTTCCAGGTTGTTTATGTTGGGGGATGGGAGGGTATGGATGAAATTGCTCATGACTTCTTGTTTGAAAAGTGAAAGAAAGTGGAAGAGTGAAAAATAATGCAGCCAAGAATCCCATTTTAGATAATAAAGAATGATTCAAAATATGAAATCTGAGCAGGTTCAGATAATGATTGTTTTCACTCATAATTTCAAATCATTTCGTTGTGCAATGATCATTTCGTTGTGCAATGATTTTAACTGATATTACTCACTTCTGTGCTGTATCAACTGTGTTTTGCAAAATCAAAAATGTAATCAAAACCATATGTAATGATACTTGCTTAAAATTAAACCAAGGTTATGTACTTCCATAGATCTCCATAGAACCCCCCACCCCCTATATAATATCCTAGCCAGGGGGGCTTTGACCCCCATCCGACAGCCATTTCACAGCAAGTACTTTGATAACTTGTTTATTTGTAGAAATCTGATACACTACAAATTTAATGCAGACTGATCCATTCCTCACTGCATTCCTTACATGTTGCTTCACTCTTTCATTTAGGTCTGATTATCCATAATATTCAGATAACTCATAACCACTAGCCAACAGTGGCCACTTGATTCTGTAGAAATTCAAGCCAAGAAGTAGGTTTGCTAAAAAAGATTTTGAAACCTTGTTTACCTAAAGAACTTTATTCTGGCCACAAGTGTTGGGACAATAGCTGTGAGAGCTGCCTGTGGACTGAGCCACATGAGCATAGATTTGCAGATTTTGATAAGCAATTTTGATGTTCTCTTTTGCCTGAGCAAGGTTTTTTTATACCTTATTGAGCTGTTTGATTTGATCTTTATGGCAATAATGATAGTCTTTATCAATTTTTGTATTGTCATTAAATTGATATTATTAAACCCAGCATCAACCAGAATATACATAATTGTTTTTGCTTATGCCAGAGTGCAGAGGCCATAGCATCACTGGAATTGGCTGTTGGAGTATAGATTTGCTGAATTTGAAGTGATTATGGCCCTACCTTTGAAGCTGATTATTTAATTTTATATTGGATTATGTTTTTTTTTATGACCATTACCTTATTATTATTATTATTATTTTAATATGTAGAAGTTGTATACAGTGACTTTCAAAACTAGACTTTTTTTATACTTTACTTTGCTTTATTAGCTGTGTTTTACCCAGATCCTATTGGAACTTGCTTATGATGGATGGCCCACAATCTGAAGTCAGATTGAAGT
The DNA here is from genome assembly GCF_977035675.1 of Penaeus japonicus. Classification (NCBI taxonomy): domain Eukaryota; kingdom Metazoa; phylum Arthropoda; class Malacostraca; order Decapoda; family Penaeidae; genus Penaeus; species Penaeus japonicus. The sequence goes on along the minus strand of NW_028234415.1, from coordinate 29,152,510 downwards.
GATTGCTGTGGCCTTGTGTTATAAGTTCCAGCAAAGGCTAACAACTCTTCACCCTTTATATTCTGGCAAGATTGAGCTAGGACTGGATCCTCATTTTAAGATAGATCTCCAAGAAGGTCAACGAGGGTCATCTTTCCAGAATTCTTTTTAGTTGAGAAATGTATGATAATACAATTTTACAATTCTCTGTCTCTGCACATTTTTTGGTGATTGTGCTGCTTTCTGATTTTGCAGGTTTTATAAAGGATTTTGTTGTAGATTTTAATGTTAATAGTTTTAGGTGGACACAAATGCAGGAAAATGCATTGATAAAACTTGTTAGTGTACTCAGGGTAGGTCAAGCAATCACTCTGGCCTACATGCATTCAACTCTAAAACAAAGGCCAATTATCATTCACCATAGATCTGGTAATGGTAATATATAAGTCAATTAGAACCAGTCCAGTCTCAGTCTTATTAGAATATAGACCATGGTGATCACTTGAGTCAGCAAATTAGTATCTTTACCAAATATGGAATTGCTTGAATTTTTTAAGATATTGAAGTTATGTACTCACAAAAAAAGACAGATTTTATTCTAAGAACTAAGAGGAAAACAGGATATATATAAAGATATATCACTTCCTGAGTTGTGTAGCTAAAACTTTTTTGTAGTATAACATTTCAAACTTATTTATGAATGATTTATTAATTAAATAATTTCATCAATTTCTTTGTAGGATTTACCCACTGATATCCCTCTGTATGTTAAAGTCAGAGTGGAAATACTTTTTTATTTAACCATCATATATTTAGATTAGAATTTAGGGATGCTAAATGATGTTCCTTTAACCCATTGCTGACGGGTGTCATGATGTACATGACGCAGGAGCTTTGGCCTGACGACGGGCGTCATGACTTAAATGATGTTCAGGGATTTTGGATCATTGTGCTATGAGGAATGAGTGAGTGAGGTTGACAATTGCAGTTATGATTACTATAATTACCGTAATATTAAGCTAACTGAACGACCAAAACCTAGATGGCACCACTTTCTTCTAGCACCAGTAGGAGAGAGAGCCTTGAATGGCACCCATCTACAATCTCTAGCAAGCACTATCTTTGGAGAGCGATGGCACACACCAAGTTACCGACCTCTTGCTCTAAAGTACCGC
>NW_028234415.1:29141356-29143856 GCF_977035675.1 Penaeus japonicus | reverse complement strand
TATATATATATATATATATATTTATGAATGTATTTACATACACACACACACACACACACACACACACACACACACACACACACACACACACACACACACACACACACACACACACACACACACACACACACACACCAGATGGATATATATATATATTATACTCTCTGACATTTCCACCGATGTGATATTACTTCTGCCCCTTAATTTTCAGGAACTGCAGGACCTGGGGCGGGACCCACCAGCACAATGCTCAGCGGGTCCAGTAGGAGACGACCTCTTTCACTGGCAAGCCACAATTATGGGCCCAACAGATAGTCCATTCCAGGGAGGGGTATTTTTCTTAAACATCCATTTTCCTACTGACTACCCTTTCAAACCTCCAAAAGTAAGTTGGTCATTTTACATTACAATTTTTTATTTGTTTTGCTGTTTTGAGAAAATAAATACCTCATGGAAAGATATGTCAGCATATTCAGTATAATGCAATACAAAAACAGTAATTTATACTTATTACTCACATATTGAAATGTGATTTTGAATAGTATTAATGAAGCAATGAACTTTTTAAAGACAATTATTGTTGTCATATAAAATGTCTGAGATTAATGCTATTAAATGTTCTTCTTTGTTCCTTTGCTGGAAATGTAACTGGATTCTTTATAACTACCTGGGCTTTCTATTGTTGCATATAAGACTGCCAAATCATGTTCCTTAGAGTTGCAAATTTTTGTCAAGGACATTTAATTTTTTGCAAATTTTATAAGTATCTAGATAGTTTTAGGAAAATACATATTATTTTTTACCTTTCCAAGACAGGCCAAATCTTTAAATTTTCAAAGTTTTTTAAATTTATGATATGAAATATGAGTATATATACAATGACGGGTGTCACATACATGTGACTCTGTGAAAAGTGTGTAACGCCAGGTTTGAATACGTATTTTATGCGTCATCAGCATCTGCTCACATTCGAAGTGCACACAGTCTAGAATTATTATAGCTATAACAGCGCTAGCTTCAGAGCTTTAGGGTTCCAAAGTCAGCCTAAACCCTCGTTTTGTGACTGATTTATGGTTTGTGCTGCCCATAGGGCAGAGAAAACACTTTCCATCTCTGTCTATTCATCCGCTGAGGTGGTGGCCATCTGCCCCATGCCCAATCCTCCGCCATGCCAGCCATAGAAAAAGCCATGACATCATATCACGTCCCTGGCAGGAAGACCAGCCTAGCCATGACATGATATTACACCATTTCTAGTTAACCCAATCCCGACTGGCCCAGCGAAAAGTGGCAACCCCCTATGCCGGGCCTATGCAATATTGCATCGGGAACGGCACACTGGTGTTTTGCCCCTTCATTAGGTTAAGGGGTTAATCATTTAAAAAGTCTTATCAAGTATATGAAGTATGGTCCTTTATGTATAGTCTTCCATTAACATGGTAGATTTAATCATAATGCATTGAATTATAAGTTACTAGTCAAACTATTTTGGTTAGATATTGTCCCTTTCCTATTCCTTTCCTATTAGTCCTCCTTCACTATATATCTATAAAACTTACTGATCATTGCCTTCAGTTTTGTAGTCCTTTCTTCCTTCAGCTTTACAAAATTAGGATAGATTAGTTTTCTCCTTTTGAACTTGTTTTAAGTTTATATCAAATATTTTGATGCAACATCTGTATATTTTATTTTACATAATTTGATGGTTGATAGTAAGTGGCAGAACCATATAGTTTGTGATTGGAACACGTGTTTTACCAAAAGGGCGGCGGTGGGCCTGATATGGAATTCAGCCTGAAAGAGGGATTTAGAGCAGAGATGAATTAGAAAGAATCTCATCAGAATAGGATAAGTATTTGCAGACAATTAATGAGAAAGAATTATTCAACAGTGCCAGATATATAATTGATTTTTTCATATAAATTCTTTATCAGAATTATGGAAATCAGATAAAGTTAAAGATATCAAAAAGTTAAGTGTATGGTTATACAGAGATGTTTTACATTTCCATTCAAGAAAGAAGTCTACAGAAGGAGTTTTTATAATGTAATTGAAACGTGATAGAATTATTTTGTCAATTTTACCATTACTGATAAGGAGGTTTTCACTCTAAATGGTCTTAACGCCAGGGCATTTCAAGCACGTAATACCTTGGGCTATTCACCCACTCTGGCTGCAGCTAACCATCATCCAGTTTGATCATCCAGTTTGCCAGCCATACGAAATGCTGTGATGAAATATCTCGTCTCTTGACTTGATATTTTGTCACCCTACATCAACATGTTAACCCATTCACGACAGATGACATCATATCAAATAAAGTTTCTCTATGTATATACACATTTTACATAGTTCTGTATGTATATACACAGTATAGTTGCCATTGAGCATACACTTTTTCTTGACTTTTTTTAGGGTATAAACAAATACAAAACCTCTTTTTGTTACCTCTTAAGATTATGGTGGGTGTGGATCTGAGAAGTTCAGCATGGCATCGCTG
>NW_028234415.1:29101356-29108856 GCF_977035675.1 Penaeus japonicus | reverse complement strand
GTTTGTTTGTGCTTGTTTATGTGTTTGTGTGGAATTCATTGTGTAAGTTTCAAAAAGTTTAACATTGAACAGATTGTTTCAACATTTTTGTTATTTCAACATTTCAGATCTACTCCGTAGGCTGTCACGCTCCCAGAACACAGTATTTTGTGGAAGAATACTTTTGTTCTTAGCAAGATTCTTCCCGTTCTCTGAACGGTCCGGATTGAACCTCATCTCAGAATTCAACCTCGAAAATGTCACTACTTTCACAAATGTGGAAACAGAAATGGAAGAAGATGAAGGTATGTAAACTTACTCTTTTACCCCAAAAATATGCACCATCTTACTATCTGGCTTTCAGTTAAATATTGGTAGATATTGTATATTCTTTTAGGGGTTAACCCATTGCTGACGGGGCATTTAATGGCCTAACTGGTAGTCAGAGCGGGCAGTCTACAGAACTATCATCACCAGCTAAGGGACGGGGAAAGGGTTTTCTCCACCCTCCGGGTAGTGCAGACTAGCCCAAACAATATTTTTTTTATAAATCCATCATGAAATGTGGGTTTAGGCTGACTTTGGAACCCTGTAGCTCTGGAGCAAGCACCGTAATACTTTATGACTGTGTGTGCGCTTCTTCTGTGATCAGATCCTGATAGTGCATCATGTACGCATTGACTCCCGTCTTTTAGGCCTAATCAGTGCCATCATGTATGTCATGACACCAGTTTGCAATGGGTTAATGAATCCTTTTCATTCTTTTTATCTTAAACCTATGTTCCAGTTTTTATGATAGAGAATAAAGTTGGCATATGGTGTATAGATAAGGGGCCACTGAATGTCTATATGTCTGGTACAGCCCAGGGGATGATATTCAGTAGAGAATTTAAATGGTATTATTGCACGATTGATTGGCCACAGATTTTCTCATTTTTCTCTATTTTACTTTCTCAGTATAAAATCAGATGTATTAACCCGTTAACGACGGATGACGTGTTTTTTCGTCATACATGACGCAGGAGCTTTTGCCTGACAATGGACGTTATGATGTTCGGGGATTTTGGATCACTATGTTATTTTATTGTGCTATAAGTAATAAGTGAGTGATGCTAACAATTGCAGTCATAATTATTATAACTGCCGTAATATTAAGCAGAATGGGTTTCAACTCTCTTCCAAAACCTAGATGGCACCACTTTCTTCTAGCACCAGCAGGAGAGAGAGCCTTGAATGGCACCCATCTACGGTCTCTAGCAAGCACTATCTCTATAGAGGGATGGCACATCGCATCTTGCTCTAAAGTACCGCAGATGAAAGATGTGTAGGCAGAATGAGAGGAGGAAGGTTACTCACACCATGCCCAATGCCTACAATGTGCCACTGTGCCAGTAGGGATGCCTTTTTTTGTGGCACTCACTGTCAAAAGCACAAGTTTCCTTCCTCTTCCCTACCTCTTCATTTTGGATGGTTATAAGATTCGTGTTCGTTCGTGACAGCACACAAATACGAAAAAATGAAGTTGCTTTTTGTCCCCCCTAAAACAGTAATTATTTTATCACACTGAGTATAAAAAGAAAAAAAAAATGAGTTGATATGGACCCTAAACTACAATTTTAGTCAACTGCAGAATTGATGGAACCTGTGATATGACAGATATAAATTTCTAAAAACAGTTAAACTCACAAAAAAACAAAAAAACAAAAATGGATCTAGCTCTACAATGAGTGACTAAAAGGGAGTGGGAAAAATCGAATTATGTTGCAGAAGCTGCGTCGATCAGAAATAAAACTCATCCTGGAGCCTGTGTAAGCAAATCTATCCCCCGTCGGCAACGGGTTAACAGGTTGTTAGTTAGGATATCTTTTTAATGATGATGACATTAATTACATATTATATTTCTCTTTTATTAGCAATGTTTCATTGATGATCTTTTTTCATCCCTTGCATGCTTTATTTTTCTTTGAATAGATTGTGTTAAATGTTTTCTTGAACTGAATATCATAATGATAATTGGCTGCCAATAAATGCTTATTTGCCAAGAAACCTATTTTTCTTTGCTTGTGATTACTGGATTCATCATCTTTTTAACCCAAATGCTTGGGGATGTTGATAACTGGCACACAAAGCATTTCCGGGAGGCTACCGCATAGGCCTAAACTCATTCTGGGGTCTTATCTTATGACGCCCTGCATCGAGGTGCCGTCACCTTACATGACGACTGGAGTTTGGGCTAAGAAAGTGATGTCATCACTGCATGCTATCTGGAGGATTTGTGTTAACCCATTCACGCCGGGGCCGTTCTGGCTTTGCACGGTCACAATACCGGGGTTTTCGAACGCATAAGCCTAACGCCTCAAGATTCTCAGACGTACAAGCCACGAGCCTGGGCTGCCCGCTTGCTCAACCCGAGCGCTGGGCTTGCCCTCATATCTCGTCCCGGGCGTCTGACGCAAAAAACACATAACGTGTCATCACATCAACCGGCTCCAATGGGTTAAAAATGGATAATCAGGATTAAACTTATCTGGAATTAAGAATACCTTTTTACCTCTTTAATCATTTTGCATCCCTTCTTTATGTATACTTCATTCCATTGTAATTGTCATATATAATTTTATTAAATATTTTGTTGTAGGAACAGACAAAGCAGTTGATGGACGGCACAAATTGGACTATACACTATACACAAAGTTCTGGTCCTTGCAAGATTTCTTCAGAAATCCTGTGCAGTGCTTCCAAAAGGCGCCATGGAAGATGTTCACAACGGTAGATATTTTGTTTTTTACTCATTCTTCAGTGTGTAAAGGTTTAGGGTAGGTGTTCTTAAATTAGTGCCTCAATACCCCCAGAGGGTATTGAATCCAGTGCTTGGGGTTATATAAAAAGGCATCTTAGAAAACAATCTGACAGTGATGAAACATTTTGTGTAAAAATTATACTTTATTGATTTATTTACTGAAAATGAAAATAAAAAAGTCCATAGAATTCAGCAGTTTGTTCATACCCCTCCTGTTTTATCTTTTTTACAGGAAATTGATCATTAAAAGTTGGGAGTAGTAGGCTAATATTGGAGAGGGGGTATTAGGTTGACTTAGAGTTGAACTTTGGGGAATCTGGGCTGAAAACTTTTGAAAACCACTGGTTTTGGGTTTCATATAGACTGGAATTTATAAGATGAAGATTTATTATGCATTGTAGTAGAATTTTTATAACTTATATGGTCACTATAATGTAAAGCACTAGAAAAGTTCTGAAAAGATCTTAATCTGTAGATATTTGGTAGTGCAGACTTCATTTTTAAATCATTTATATTACTGGTTAATTTTAAACAGTAAAGATAAAATGTAAACAATTTAATGTAACTTGATTTTTTTTCTACAGTACTGTGGGGATGTTCTAGAGGCCTTCAGGAGCTTTAAGCTGGACAATGTACAGAGCAGTGGAACTTCTGCAGCTCGTCTTTCTAGGACATTATCAGAACCTGCTCCTGCAGAAGGGAACTCTACTTTGCAACCCCAAGTAAGAAATTAGGAGACAAGAATGGAATGCAAGAGTGAGACTGATATTTAGACATTTGAAAATCTTATTGGGTGGATATGTTTATGTGTGTCAGTAATTTCTAAATCATTAAGGAATATGTTTGTTATAGTCATGCAGACATGCATATGTACTTGTATATATTAGTGTGCATGGTATGTGCATTTATGTATTATATTTGCAATAAATAAGTTGGTGGTTTGAAGCTGCTGCATCTGCAGTATGATAGACTTGAGTATTGATTCACACTTTGTAGACAAACAATTTGCTTGCATAAATGCAGACTTCTGTGCCGTCAGTGTTTCACTGTATTTTTCAAGGTCTCTTCTTACAGTAAACCAGAAATATAACATTCTTTACTTTCTTACTTCAGGTGGATCAGTACTTTGCCAAATACTTGACAAACCAGAAACTGCTTGACCTCCAGTTCTCAGATGCCAATTTTCGTCGCTATGTATTGCTGCAGATCTTGATTTTGGCTCAGTACCTCACCTCAGACATCAAATTTAAACAGTAGGTTTGAGTAAAGTGCTTCCTTATTTAATTTATTATGGAGATGTGAAATAAAGAAATTATAATTAATGGTAGCATTATGTTAGAGTGAATTCAAATAATGTTTGTGAAGTATGGAAAATGAACAGAGTGACAAATGAAGAAAATAATATAAGTCAGTATGAATAGCATTGTAAACCCATTGGTCACGATTAAAAAAAAAACATGTATGCAGTAAGATGGCAGGTTTACATTGTCAGGCATGGTGCCATCTGCGTCTACAACCGACTTTGCCTTTGCAACAAATCATGCCATCCGCTGCTAATGGGTTAACCCATTGCAGACGGAGATAAATTTGCTTGCCCAGCCTCCAGGATAGGTTTTATTTTAGAGAGAGACCACTTGAAGCAATATAATTTGAAGCATCCAAATCTCTTTCAGTCATTCATTGTAAAACTAGAGCGGTTTTTGTGTTTTATTTTTTTGTGTGTTTTATTGAGTTTAGAGACTTATATGTGCCGTATGACAGGCTCTATCAGTGCTGCAGTTGACTAAAATTGTAGTATGTTATCCATATTAGCTCATTATTTTCTTTATACTCAGTGTGATAGAAGTATTGCTGTTTTATGGGAGGACAAAATGCAACTTTATTTTTTCGTATTTTTGTGCTGTCATGAACGAATACGAAACATATAAACACCTACAATAAAGATAACAAGAAGAGGTAGGGAGGAGGAATGAAACCTGTGCTTGTGACTGTGAGTGCCACAGTGAAAGACATCCATATTGGCACAGGAGCACATTTTAGACACTGGGTATGGATTGAGTCACCTTCCTCTTCTCGTTCTGCCTGCACATCCTTCATCGGCGGTAGTTTTGAGCAAGGGTTCATCAACTTAGTGTGTGCCATCGCTCTATAGAGACAGTGCATGCTAGAGACCGTGGATGGGTGCCATTCAAGGCTCTCTCACCTGCTGGTGCTAGAAAAAAGTGGTGCCATCTAGTTTTTGGACGTTAAGCTTGCACGATATTACGGTAATTATAGTAATTAGGACTGCAGTAGCCATCATCACTCATTCCTTTTTCATAGCAAAATAAAATATCACAGTGATCCAAAATCCCCGAACGTCGTGTACGTCATGACGCCCGTCGTCAGGCCAAAGCTCCTACGTCATGTATGTCATGACACCCGTACGCAATGGGTTAAGTTATCCATTATCATTTAGAATTTTTTTCTTAACCCATTCATGCCAGGGCAATTCTGGCTTTGAATGGTTGTAATGCCGGGGTTTTCGAACGCATAAGCCTAACGCCTCGAGATTCTCGGGCGCACAAGCCACAAGCTTGGGCTGCCTGCTCACTCACCCCGAGCACCGTCCTTGCCCAGATATCTCGTCACTGGTGTCTGACGCAAAAACCATGAAACGTGTCAGCACGTCATCCGGCGCGAATGGGTTAAAGGGAATTAGGCAATTTCTTTTTTAGAGGAAGATTAAATGGGGAAAAAAATCTTTATGAGTACATTATTGGATGATTATGTTATTTGACCATTTGTTTGTATTTGTTGTTTGAATAACAAGGAACTCAGAATTATGCAGACTTTTTAAACCCTTCTGAGATGGGCCACATATTAACCCCTTATCCCATTGGTGTCAGGTGACATGATATTATCATGCAAATATTTTGCTCCCCGTGGATGACATCCTATCACGTCATGATCTCTGCCTCAAAACATACATTTTACTTTGTTACGTAGGTATATAATCATAGGGGTTCCATATGCATAGACATATTTTTATTCACTTGTGAAAATATCGTAAACAAATACAAAACCACCAATTATCACCCCATTGAAGCGGGCAGGTGAGAAGTGCTCATAGAGGCACAGTATGCCATCATGCAGGGAGAGATCTCACGTTTTGGATGCTTTGGGTGGGCATCTTAACCCATGCCGGGGCTTATATTTGCCTATTGCCGCTCCCACCATCAGGATAACAACCATAGGCACTGACCAGGTGCAAGCTCTCCTGGCTTGGTGCTGTACTACACCTCTCAGAGCACTTTTCACTTGTCCAATTCAGCAGAGGGATAATAAGAGGTTTTTGTATTTATATAAATTATTTTCACAAGTGAAGAAAAATGTATCATGTGTATGCATGCGTGATGTAAAACATGTGTTTAGAGGGAGAGATCATGACATGATGGGACATCATCGGATGGTAGCGAAATATTCCCATGACATAATTTCATGTCATCCAGTGTGAATAGGCTCAGATATGTGTTTTCTGTTATTTTCTAGACTCATAGTATGAAGCATGAATCTATTTATGATGTATTAGCAAAGTAATACTAATCAGCATTAGGTATAATGGGTCATTATAACTGAAGGAATAAATAGCTTGTGATTTTAATAAAATGAATAATATGTATGAAATTGATCTAGCCCCTAAAAATGCCCATCATGGAAGGGTTAATGAAAGAAGTATATGGAAATATGTATTATATTGTATATTTCATATGCATAGAGTTCATTTTCATTATTTTCATAAGTATGGGTAGAATCACATAGATATATAGGTATATCTTTATATGTTGCAGTATGATATGAATATTTACTTCTGTTCATTTTATTTTTCTTTATTATCAGTTCTTCCAAAAGATATTTGTGTTTCTGTTTCAGGGAAAAACTAACAGATGAACAACAGGACTGGGTAAAGAAAACAGAAGACCTTGTTTACACTCTCTTGGCAGAAACACCCCCTGATGGACCAGTGTTTGTAAAGACAGTGAAGCACATTTTGAAAGTAAATATCTCTCCTTTATTGGATTATGTTGAAATTAAAAGTCTCATTCATTATTCAGTTATAGGTTGCAAGGAATAATGATATTATTGAAATTTATTTTATTATGATATTTATTTAGATGATATAATTTTCATAAACATTTAGCAGAGATGATAGGGCAGGACTAAGGAAGCTTGATGAACATTGGAGGAATATATAAAGGAATACTTATTGTTCAACTTATTTATTTTGCTTTCAGCGAGAGGAAATGTGGAGTGTTTGGAAAAATGAAGGATGCCCAGAATTTAAAAAGACAAGTCTTAACACTTTACATAACAATTCTACACATCAGTCTGAGGAAATGGTAATGTTATGAATTAAATTTACTAAATTTTTCTTTTCCCTTGATGCAATAGAAGTACAATATAATTTTTGCTTTTGATTTTTAGAAATAGTACAAACATATAGTACAAATCTATTTCCAATTAAATTAATGATATTAATCTGAAGGAGGATGCTGACTTGAAATCTCCTGCAAAGAAACGGCCAAAACGTAAACTTGGAGACCTGGTTCGAGATTTTGATAAGAAGAGCAAACCCACAGGTGCCAAGTAAGTATCTGTGTGTTTATATAATGTAAAATCCAGTGTGTGTGTTTTTTTTTTTTTTTTTTTTTCTCACTGTGTAGTGAGTAGTAAGCAGCACA
>NW_028234415.1:29081356-29091356 GCF_977035675.1 Penaeus japonicus | reverse complement strand
CCCTGCCTGAGTACCTCACCACAATGATCAAGAAGTTGGCAAAAGAACTTCCTGTGAGTATGCTTGCACACAGTCTGACAATAAAAAATCTAACACATACACACACATGCACTCACACACGTGCATCCCCCTCACACACACACACAAACACACACACACATGCACATACACATTTATACATATATACATTAGAGTGAGACAAATAGTACTCTTTTAGAATTTCACTTTGCTCGACAGATATGTAGGGATAGACCCTCTACCTGGATTTACTGTGTTGGTAACAAGGCATTGGTAAATGTATTTTCACTCTGCTCACCACCAAAGTACCATTGATTGATTTTAAAAAGAGATAAAACCATCACAGAAGTTAAAGATTGGAAGAGATGAAATTTTGCAACTAGCATGACCTAAATGGTCTTTATTTTGTGGAATAGAAGTATTTGGCCTCCTGGGGGGGAATTATCAAAGTAATGTTAATGATATGGAACATTAAGGAAGTCTAAAAACAGTTGTCTTTAATAGACCAGAATCAGCAAAGGAAATTTGGAGATGAGTTAAATGGCCATTTTATATCTATCCCTCTGACTAGAGAAAAAAAAAATTGATCAAGAAGAAATTAACCAGAAAGATACATTACATGCTTGGAGAAGCTAATGAATGTAAAGGAGATAGCTGGTATAGGAGCTATTGACCACAGGTATACACTCATTAGTACTACAAAATGAAGTTCCTTATGACAGATATAGATAAATGTATAAATTTTACTTAATAATGCAAGAGATGGAGTTAACATATTTTGATTATCTCTTTATCAGAATTACATGTAATTTATATAATTCTGATGAATAAATAGTTGAAACAGTTTAATTGCAACTCTTATATTGTGATGTTATTGAGTCTCATTTATGTTTTGAACTACAACAGGAACTTTACAAATTAAGTGTTAAGAATAATGAGGTATCAGATGTTATATAACATCTTAAAGGTGAAGACTAGATACAAATTTGCATTACTTTTTACTTTCATTTTATTTCTTTATCTTTTTTATATGAAATTATAGCAAAATGGGAATTGTATTTCCTAGCAGAATTACAATATTAACCCCTTCACTACAACCAGTAGAAAACGCGCCCCCACGCCCAATCCGGGATGTCGGTGTGCACCAAATTTTAAACGTCGCTTTTGAATATAACATTTTTTAAGCCAAAGCCTCAACAAGTTTTAAGCCAAAACTTCAACACAATCATCATGTACTATATATCAAATATATGGATAATCAACCTCTTTCCCCTGTGCATGTGACAAGTTCTTTACACGGGTTGGGAGGAGGGTGAAAAGAGTGACCTTGGTGAGAACTCAGTGACTCAGATGACAAAAGAAAACAGTTGAAATAGTATGCTAAACTAATCATAACAAATTTTATTTATAAATAATGTTCCATAAAGAAATAATAAAATTATTGCTAGTAGAGTATATCTGTACCTCTCCCGGTATAAGCGAATCACACTCCTATGTAATAATAATGAAAGTCAAGTAAGCCATCGTATCATATACGACCTATATACTGAAAGATCTCGTACAGTATCCGGAAGAAGAAAAAACACTAGTTTTGTTAGCACTAGTGCTAACACAACTCGGCCACGACGCAGTATGCGCGACCTCGGATATGTCACGAGGGCTACTATGATGCAGTATACGCGTCCTCGTAGTGAAGGGGTTAAAACAACACAGTTGTCTGTTCCTCTTGAACATTGTATCATGCATGAGAAATTACAAATAAAAAACAAACAATACTTCCATATCTGCTCCAGTCTTCCTCATATGATTCAATCCAAAATCCCCCCTCAAAGGCCAGAGCTAGAGTATGGGTGTCATGACATACATGGAGGCACTGATTAGGACTAAAAGACGGGTGTCAATGCATAAATGTGACTTTGGGATCTACTCACAATTAAAGTGCACACACAGTCGTGAAATATTATGCTGTAACAGCACTAACTTCTGAGCTACAGGGTTCCAAATCCAGCCTAAACCCACACTTTGGAAAAATATTCTTTAGGCTAGTCTGCACTGCCCAGAGAGTGGCAAAAACACTTTCTCCATCCCTCTAATTTTTAGCCAGTGCCACCACCGTCATAGATCACCCAACCTGACTGCCAGTTAGGTTGTTAGGTGCCCTGTCCCCAATGGGTTAAGCACCAGTATTGCAGCAACACAAATGATATTCATTAGCTGTTCTATTTGTCCAATTGACATGAAACATACCATATTTTAAAGCCCACACAAAACCTCATTACTCAGGACAATGTAGGACAATGCTAAACCCGAGAAAAAAAAATTGTAAACCACTCTAATGCCATCCATGTCTTTTTACATTAGTTGATATTGCTGTTTGTGTATTCATATTATATTCATATCTGTTCTTCCCTTTCTTCTTTCCTTTTTATTTTTTACTTTATACAAGGCGTATTGGTTCCTTCATTCATAAGTCTTACAGATTGTTATGTCTTGTTATTTGCATTTTATTTCTTTCTTACTGTTAAAGAATTCAATCAATTTATTTACTCCCAAAGTCCTATCTACCATGATCGTGGCAGAAATTAGATATGACTGATATTTACATATCAGTCATATCTGCCATAGTCGTTCAAGGCCTGTGATAAACTGGTGGTATTTTTTCCCGTGCTTTTGCACTATGAATGGGAAGTATAGAGTGTCTATTGATACTTTTAGCATCGTTTGGCAAATTTTCTCAAGCCACACCCACTATGTTAACCCCATATTACCATGGCCCTTAGAGGTTTTCCTCTCCCTTACCCAATCAGTCAGTCGTGTTCCCTGTCTCTTTTTTAGATTTTCATTTTTGTAAATGAAAAGTAGTGACTGTGAAATTGTAATTCTGGTGCTGTATGGCAAACCCGCCCCCCCTATCGATCCTTTATCTCACCTATGCCCCTTCCCCACAATTTGCTCTAACATAACATACAGTGTAGTTGCCATATGCTATATCAGTCTTTTTTACTATTTAAATATCAAATACATACTTAATTGTGTTTGATGGCAAAACTTGCTCTTTATTACTTCATGGATGTTTTATTTTCATGCTTCGTATGCATTTCTTCCAGCCACACCCACCATATCTTGGTATATTACTGCCTTTTTACTATTCATGCATCTGCATAAATGTTAATTGTATTAATTATTCTTTTTTGTGTTTTATTTGTACAATATTTGCATGTTTTATACACTGTTTTTTTTATAAGCATGAAACCTATTCTTACTTTCCTTCCTATTTGAGTACAACTTTTTTTTTATATGGGAGGAGTCAGTGCCATAGTTTTTAAATTTTTATGCTCCACTGTGCAGTCTGAATTTAGTGTATGGCATTAAAATAATTATTTTCAAGTGTGTAAATCCAAGCTCTTGAAATGCCAAAGACCAAAATTGGTCTTAATGAAACCTAAAAAATCATACCATAAATGCAGCTGGGGGGACAGACATGCTGAAACCTTTGTGGCTTTTAACTAATATTCCGTTACATGACCCATTTCAGACAACCCACAACCGTTTTTCCTTTCCCAACTCCTTTTCATTTATACATTAGAGCACTGAAAATCTTTCTTTTATTTTGTTTTATCATGTTTAGAGACATAAAGCATGTGGTTTGTACTCTCAATGTAACATTATTACCAGGTACAAAGTTTGGTAAAACACTTTCTTCATTTTAACTCATTTGTGCTGGGTGACGTGATATCACATCATGGGAATATTTCACTCCAACCAGATGACATCCTATCACATCATGATCTCTCCCTCAAATTTTACATTTTACATTGTTATGTATATACTCATAAGCATTCCATTTGTATAGACACATTTTTATTTTTATGAAAATGATGTAAATAAATAAATAGAGGCACAGGGAGAGATCTCACTCTTGGTCACTGCACATGCTTGTTATCTAGCCAGCAGGAGCAACATTAGGCAAATATAAGCCCTGGTGTGAATGGGTTGACAAAGAAAAAACAAATGGTTTACAACTATATATACTCCTCCTCCATCTCACTCCTACCACCACTTAGCAAAACAGGCAAATTGACAATGGTAGCTTATGTAAAAAACACTCATGGCATTAATGTGTTGCCCCCATCTGCAATGGGTTAATGTGGTAAACAATAATGTAGTAAGTCTATGTATAATATATAGCAAAGTAAATAACGATAGTAAGAATCATAGAGAAGTTGGTCTTAATGTTATTCTTTTGATAACTAGTTGCATGGCATTGCATTGTCTGATTGCACCATACAAATGCTGACACTGTTTTGTAGCAAATTAAAACTTGCAATCCTGTGTTTGCTGTTAACATTACAGCTTTTTTTTTTTTGTTCCACTTGTCTGAGTTCCCATAGGTGATAATATTTTTCTCTGTTAGTTTGGTATTAGTGGCAGTATAATATTATCTACCATTTCTCTTCCAGTCACAGCTTTCAGAAGACATCAAGGTAGATGAAGAAGACAACAAAGAGGAGGATAAGGTGATTCCAGTTCTGGAACAAAATGATGGAGTGAAGGAGGAAGATGAGGATATGGAGGACGACACAGCAGAGGCTGAGAGGCCAGAGATCCGTGCCATCAATTTGGAGGAGCAGAGAGCCCTAGCAAAGAACCTTGAAAAGATTGGTGGAGACAAGTGGAAGGTCCTGGCCAAGAAACTAGGATTTCAAAGTGATGAGGTGAGGCACTTCTAATGTTGATTTAGTTTGTGTTAATGTTTTCTATTTTGTTGTTTACTTTTATTATTTATTATTATTATTTTTTTAGTTAGTGTGTTACATATTGAATATCTGAATCTGGAGTAGAGAAGAATTTTTTCTTCTTTTTCTTCTTTTTAGAATTTTTTCTTCTTTTTAAAATGTACATTGCCTGAATCTATAATAGAATACATATTTTTTGCAAGGTTAAATATTTAAATTTGGAACACACCAGAAAAGTTTTAAAATTTGTTACATGAATTTCTCCAGTTTTTTTTAATTCCTTAGTAGATATTGTCAGCTTAATTGCTGACCAGATAGAAATACATACCTCTGATACAAAAGCAGATGTATGATTTACAGTATGTGTAAGCCTTTAGACTCCATGTTTCATTATTACACAATTACTTTCTACACAGATTGAGTACATTGAGAGTGAGAAGAGCAAAGACAATGGTACTGTGGCAGATCAAGCTGCCCTCCTGCTTCAGATCTGGGTTGAGAATGAGGGTGAAGAAGCCAGCAAAGAGAACCTTCTGTACACTCTTGGTGGCTTGAAGATGACAGAAATTGCTGATGGTGTTTTTACTTGAGTATGAATTGGTTTATAATGATTTTTTTATCTTTTTTATTTTTGTTTATATATATATTTTTTGTAATTGTTATGCTCTAAATTTTTTTTTTTTTCATTTGAACAATTTAATAGTCATTGTGGTCTTGTGAAATAAGTTGATGCTTTTGTTCAACCCCTAAACAATGGGGCAGTTTTGGCTGGACCTGGTCATTTTACAAGTATTTTGAAATGTGTGAGCTATTTGTATGCTAAACCAGCAACCAACAATCACCCAGCAAGACAGCCAAACAAAGCCAGAACAAGACATTCATATTAGCCCATGGGAAGATCAGCCCAGCCATAATGTGCACAGCACTTCATTCTGTCTTAAGAGGTTAAACATATATTTTCTTGTAGTTTGGCACTTCAACAATATTTTTAACCTCAAATGTTAAAGGAAATAGATAAAAGTAATAAAGGATTGAAAGATTGTTCTTTTTAGTATATTTTTCCTTATGGTATAAATATGAAGAATTTTATTTAGAATATAAAATAATGATGATAGAAATAAAGGGATTGATCATTGTAATGAAGATAGTAGCAATGATTACAACAGTAATGTAAATAATAGAAATAATAATGGTAATTATGAAAGAAATAATAGTATAATAAAATCATGATAATGATGAGAACAATGACAGTTAACCTATTCACGCCAGGGCCATTCCGGCTTTGCAATACCAGGGTTTTTGAATGCATAAGCCTAACGCCTCGAGATTCTCGGACGCACAAGCCACGAGTCTGGGCTGTCCACTCGCTCAACCCGAGTGCCGGGCTTGCCCTCATATCTCGTCCCAGGCATCTGACGCAAAAACCACAAAACGTGTCATCACGTCAACCGGCTCCAATGGGTTAACAAAAGAAAACACTATACATAACTTTGGTTTATTGATAGATAAGAAACCAGTTTTAAAATACTCCTAGGTAGAGGAGGGCAACCTTTGGTAATGCTTTGCACTCCTCCCCCCCCAGTCTTATACCTTCAACCCATTCACGCCGGGACTGTTCCGGCTTTGCACGGTCGCAATATCAGGGTTTTCGAACCCATAAGCCTAACGCCTCGAGATTCTCAGACACACAAGCTGCAAGCCTCGCTGCGAGCGCTGGCTTGCCCTCATATCTCATCCCGGGCGTCTAACGCAAAAACCACAAAACGTGTCATCACGTCAACCGGCTCCAATGGGTTAATCTCCCCTTTGTCCTTCTTTTAGCTTAGGAATGTTAATATCTTTACCCTCTGGCCTCTTAACCCGTTAATAACGGGTGACGTGTTTTTTCGTCATACATGATGCAGGAGCTCTGGCCTACTGATGGGCAACTTGATGTTCGGGGATTTTGGATCACTATGTTATTTTATTGTGCTATGAGTAATGAGTGAGTGATGATGAGAATTGCAGTCATAATTATTATAACTGCTTTAATATTAACCCATTAACGATGGGGCTATTTTGGCTCTAAATGGTCAAAATGCTGGGATACTCTAACGCATAAGCCTAACGCCTCAGGATTTTCAGCTGCACAGCTGCGGGTGAGCGCAGTATGCCTGACTAAATATCTCGTCTCCAGGGTCTGACCCAAAAAACACTAAACGTAATAGCAAGTCAACCAGCGTGAATGGATTAAGCAAAATGGGTTTCACCTAACATCCAAAACCTAGATGGTACCACTTTTCTCTAGCACCAGAATGAGAGAGACCCTTGAATGGTACCTATCTACGGTCTCTAGCAAGCACTATCTTTATAGAGCGATGGCACATAGCAAGTTGCCAACCTCATGCTCTAAAGTACCGCAGATGAAGGGTTTGCAGGCAAAACGAGAGGAGGAAGGTGACTCAAACCATGCCTAATGTCTACAATATGTCCCTGTGCAAGAAGGGATGCCTTATACTGTGGCACTCATAGTCATAAGCACAAGTTTCCTTCCTCTTCCCTACTTCTTCATGTTATATTTATTGTGGATGGTTATATGTTTCATATTTTTTCATGACAGCACACAGATAGGAAAAAATAAAGTTGCTTTTTGTCCTCCCCTAAAACAGCAATACTTTTATCACACTGAGTATAAAGAAAAAAATGAGTGTATATGGACCCTGAACTACAATTTTAGTCAACTGCAGAATTGATAGAGCCTGTGATATGACAGATATAAGTCTTGAAACAGTAAAACACACAAAAAATGAAACACAAAAATAGTTCTAGCTCTACAATGAGTGATTAAAAGGCAGTGGGAAAAGTCAAGGTATATTGCTGAAGCTGCCTCACTCTGAAATAAAACCCATCCTGGAGTCCGGGTAAGCAAATTTATCCCCCGTCAACAATGGTTAACTATGTCCTCTTCCAAGATTTCCTGATAGAAATGAACTCTCTCTCTCCCTCTAGATAGAATAGGAGGTCAACAACAAGCTCCTTTTCTTAAACACTCCAGTCTATTGCTCTGTTGATCAGTGTACAAGAAAAAAAGGCTCAGAAGGATGCACATACCCTTCTCATACCACCCACTCCACGTTAACCCATCTGTGCTGGGTAATGTGATATCATGTTATTTAAATATTTCCCTCATGACAGAAGATGTCCTATTATGTCCTGATCTGTCCATGTAAATACAATTTTTACATAGTAATGTATGTATATACTCATTGCAGTTGCATTTGTATATATATACATTTTTCTTAACTTGTCAAAATAAAGTTGAAAAATGCAATAACCTTAGAATAGGGCAGTTGAAAAGTATGGGAAACAGGAAGCTTTGCACACTTGTTATCTTCCCAGCAGGAGCAGCATTAAGCACATATAAGACACATCACAAATGGATTAACCCATCCCTGACGGGGGAATTCTAGCCTTGAATATCCAAATGCCGGGGCGTTCGAATTATTAGGCCTAAATCAATTGAATGGCTGGCACAATACTGTGCCGCCCGGCCACTGGGCTTTTGAATGCGCGGTACACATGCTGTACCACCCGTCCTGTGTGGGTTAAGAGGAGTCATTAACTCCCTTTTCCTTTGTACTTTGTGCATTTGTGATCCCCAGAATTTGATTGATGAGATCAGTTTCCTGTGAGTTATCCCCACCACGTCCTTGAAGCAACACTGTCCAGGGCGTGTCATGTATTCAACCACAATTATCCTCCTAGACAGGTTCCTCAACTGCCTGGCCTTTATCTACCCTACACTGAGGAACTTATTCTCTCTGATGCCCCCTTTACCTTATTATTGGCAGGTGAATACTCTCCACTGCAGCTTGGTCCACACCAGTACTCCTTCCATTTCTGAAATGAGCACCTACACCATTCCTTGTTCCTCCTGTGATAGGTAGTACTTTGGTGAGACTGATATCAGTCTCACCAAGTATATTTCAGCACAAGTATGCAATATCCAGAGGACATGCTAATAATGCCCTCCTTTGCCACTAGTGGAACACAGGTCATGAGCAGCCAGTATTGTTTTTTCTGTTGGTGATGTTGCTACCTGCGAGCTGCCCAATTTCAATTTGAACAGTGTTTTTTCTCCTATCCTCACTTCCCACACACTCATACTGTTGCCATATGCCACCACCCTTCCCATAGACCACCCAACCTTTCAACTTGATATACCTTGCCTCTGGGACTCTGCGCTTGTTCTTATCTGCCCTTCAGATAAAAAAAATGTTGCATTGTCTTCAATATACATATTTTATGTATTTTTTCCTACCTTTGTATCAGTGTTCTTTCTTCCACAAACAGTTATCAAAATGAAAATAATGAAAATGATGATAATAAGGATAAAAATAACATAACACATGAAATAATGATAATAGCAAATACCATGCCCATAATGAGAATAATATTGATGATGATAATGATAGCAGCAATAACTATAACTACAACAATGATAAAACTGATGATGATAATTATATCAATATCAAAAATGTTAATGATATTGATAATATCAAGGACAGCAATAATTGAAATAATATTAATAATACTAATAATGACAATAATGATAACTAATGTTCAAAATAAGGATAATAGAAATTATAATGAATACATTAATGTTAGTAATGATGATAAAAGCATCAATGCTTGTAATAATTATGATAATAGTTCTGATGATAATGATAATGATAATAATACCTTATAATAAAATATATATTAATAACGAGGATAATGATGATGATGATAATGATAGTGCAAGTCTTAATAATTGTAATAATAATAACAATGGTAATAATAATTATGATAACAGTTAAATGATAACATTGATAAAGTAATAATAGTGATTATGCTAACAGTAAGGATAATGATAATAATATAATAATGATGATTATGATAACAGTGATGATAATCATGATAACAGTAATAGTAATGATACTAATAACAGCAACAATATCAATAATGATAATGATATTGATGTGTTTGATGTTGATAACATTATTGATAATCATAGTAATGATGATTACTGATGATAAAGATGATGATAATAATGATAATGATGATAATGATTGAAATAATGATTGGAATGATAATGACAATGGTAGTGGTAATAATTATGATAATAATTGCAATAACAATGATACTAACTATTATGATAATTAGAATAGTATTACTAACAGTAGTAATAATTATAACAAAGATAAGGATTGTAATAGTAATAAAGA
>NW_028234415.1:29068856-29076356 GCF_977035675.1 Penaeus japonicus | reverse complement strand
GTTTGACATTGTGATGACAGATCATGTGAGTGTGAGCAACTTTGGAGGAGCTTGACTCAGAAATACACATTCCTTGACTAGTAATATGTTTCCTGTATTTTCGTGTTTGCATGTGTGGAGGGAGAGGTACTTTTTGCACACATTTATTAGTCATAGTTTTGCCATATTCAAAATATTTGATTTGCAGAAAAATGTCATAAGCTGAGGATTTTTTTAAGAGTATCTTAGGCCTTAGGATGGTTCTTCTGTAAATGGGAGTCTGTCAAAGATTAACATAGCAACCCTAAAGGTGAAGGATTGATTAGAGACACAGCTGATGGAGGGAGGGAGGTAGTTCTAAGTTCATTAAAAGCTTGGAGTATTTTGATTTCCATAGGTTAAATGTAAGTTAAACAATTACACCAGTTGATTTGTATATTCCCTATGTGTATATACAGAAGCTATCTATTACCTAATCATAATTATGGGTATAGGAAAACTGTTGATTTGAAGTGAAATATGCAATGAAGTTCCTAATGTAATATTAGGATCATATGATATCCAAGGAATAAGTGAGTGGGTGAGAGTGAGTAAGGAGGGAAAAGTAAATGAATGAATGATGAGAGTTCATTTGAATGATACTTTTGTCAGTGAATTGAAGTAACTGAGGGTATAATTGGGTGAAAGAGTGATTGGGAGAGAGGATGAAAGAAGGGGGAAGTGGATGAGAGAGTGAGTCCAGAGGGAGAGTGGATGAGAGAGTGAGTCCAGAGGGAGAGTGGATGAGAGAGTGAGTCCAGAGGGAGAGTGGATGAGAGAGTGAGTCCAGAGGGAGAGTGGATGAGAGAGTGAGTCCAGAGGGAGAGTGGATGAGAGAGTGAGTCCAGAGGGAGAGTGGATGAGAGAGTGAGTCCAGAGGGAGAGTGGATGAGAGAGTGAGTCCAGAGGGAGAGTGGATGAGAGAGTGAGTCCAGAGGGAGAGTGGATGAGAGAGTGAGTCCAGAGGGAGAGTGGATGAGAGAGTGAGTCCAGAGGAGAGTGGATGAGAGAGTGAGTCCAGAGGGAGAGTGGATGAGAGAGTGAGTCCAGAGGGAGAGTGGATGAGAGAGTGAGTCCAGAGGGAGAGTGGATGAGAGAGTGAGTCCAGAGGAGATGGAAGAGTGGAGGGAGTGATGAGAGTGAGTCCAGAGGGGGAGCGGAGGAGAGAGTGAGTACGGAGGAGAGTGGATGAGAGAGTGAGTCCAGAGGGAGAGTGGATGAGAGAGTGAGTCCAGAGGGAGAGTGGATGAGAGAGTGAGTCCAGAGGGAGAGTGGATGAGAGAGTGAGTCCAGAGGGAGAGTGGATGAGAGAGTGAGTCCAGAGGGAGAGTGGATGAGAGAGTGAGTCCAGAGGGAGAGTGGATGAGAGAGTGAGTCCAGAGGGAGAGTGGATGAGAGAGTGAGTCCAGAGGGAGAGTGGATGAGAGAGTGAGTCCAGAGGGAGAGTGGATGAGAGAGTGAGTCCAGAGGGAGAGTGGATGAGAGAGTGAGTCCAGAGGGAGAGTGGATGAGAGAGTGAGTCCAGAGGGAGAGTGGATGAGAGAGTGAGTCCAGAGGGAGAGTGGATGAGAAAGATCATATAGATGGGGGGGGGGGGGAAGAGAGGGGGGGAGAGGGATCATATAGAGGGAGGGGAGAGTGGATGAGAGAGAGTGGATGAGAGGGATCATATAGATGGAGGGGGGGGGGGAGAGAGAGAGAGTGGATGAGAGGGATCATATAGATGGAGGGGGGGGGAAGAGAGAGTGGATGAGAGGGATCATATAGATGGAGGGGGGGGGAAGAGAGAGTGGATGAGAGGGATCATATAGATGGAGGGGGGGGGAAGAGAGAGTGGATGAGAGGGATCATATAGATGGAGGGGGGGGGGGAGGGGGAGGGGGGGGGGAAGAGAGAGTGGATGAGAGGGATCATATAGATAGAGGGGGGGGGGGGAGAGAGAGAGTGGATGGGAGGGATCACAGAGATGGAGGGGGGGGGGAAGAGAGAGTGGATGAGAGGGATCATATAGATGGAGGGGGGGGGAAGAGAGAGTGGATGAGAGGGATCATATAGATGGAGGGGGGGGGGAGAGAGAGTGGATGAGAGGGATCATATAGATGGAGGGGGGGGGGGGGGAGAGGGGGGGGAGGAGGGGGATGAGATAGATAGAGGGGGGGGGGGAGGGAGAGTGGATGAGAGGGATCATATAGATGGAGGGGGGGGGGGAGAGAGAGAGTGGATGAGAGGGATCATATAGATGGAGGGGGGGGGGGGAGAGAGTGGATGAGAGGGATCATATAGATGGAGGGGGGGGGGAAGAGAGTGGATGAGAGGGATCATATAGATGGAGGGGGGGGGGGGAGGGGGGGGATGAGAGGGATCATATAGAGGGAGGGGGGGGGGGGAAGAGAGAGTGGATGAGAGGGATCATATAGATGGAGGGGGGGGGGGAAGAGAGTGGATGAGAGGGATCATATAGATGGAGGGGGGGGAGAGAGAGTGGATGAGAGGGATCATATAGGTGGGGGGGGGGAGAGAGAGTGGATGAGAGGGATCATATAGGTGGGGGGGGGAGAGAGAGTGGATGAGAGGGATCATATAGGTGGGGGGGGAAGAGAGTTTGGATGAGAGGGATCATATGGGGGGAGGGGGGGGAGTAAGTGCATGGAGGCAATGGATGAGAGGGATTGTATAAAGGGTAGTAGAGGTGGGTAAGAATGAGAGAGCAATTGCAGGGGAAGGAGGTTGGGGAGAGAGAGTGGATAGGGGAAGGGGTGAGTGTAAGGGGTGAAGGGGGAAGAGAGTGAGTGCATGAGGGAGGGGAGAGATGAGTGCATGAGGGGGGGGGGTTAAGAGCAAGTGCACGGGAAGGGGTTGGTGGTGGAGGAGAGCAAGTGCATGGGGGTTGGTAGGGTGGACGAGAGTGTGGCTGCAAAGGGGGAGTATGAATGAGTGGATGAGAGGGAGGGTAGGGAGGTATGTCAGTAAGTGCAATGGGTTGGGGATGGATGAGAACGAGTGCATGGGTGGGGGGGGGGGATGAGAGTGAGTGAATTGGTGTGGATGGATGAAAGTGAGTTCATGGGGCAGGGTTGAGGGGGTTTATGAGTGTGTGGAAAGAGAGAGAAAGACAAAGAAATTGTGACAGTGAGTGAATGGGGGATTAGCGAGAGTGGGTGGGTGAGAGGTTGGGGATGAGCATGAGTGAATGAGAGGGTTGGAGAATGAGTGAGTGGATAAAGTTAAATAATCAGTGAGTGAGTGAATGAATGAATGAGAGGGAAAATGAGTGAGTGAGTGAATGAATGAGAGGGAGAAAGAGTGGATGAGTGGGTTGGAGAATGAGTGAGTGGATAAAGTTAAATAATCAGTGAGTGAGTGAATGAATGAATGAGAGGGAAAAAGAGTGAGTGAGTGAATGAATGAGAGGGAGAAAGAGTGGATGAGTGGGTTGGAGAATGAGTGAGTGAGTGAATGGGAGGGTGAGAGGGTTGAAGAATGAGTGAATGAGAGGGTGAGAGGGTTGAAGAATGAGTGAATGAGAGGGTGAGAGGGTTGAAGAATGAGTGAATGAGAGGGTGAGAGGGTTGAAGAATGAGTGGATGAGAAGGTGAGAGGGTTGAAGAATGAGTGAATGAGAGGGTTGAAGAGGGTTGAGAATGAAGGGTTGAAGATGAGTGTGAGAGGGTTGAAGAATGAGTGAATGAGAGGGTGAGAGGTTGAAGAATGAGTGGGTGAGAGGGTTGAAGAATGAGTGAATGAGAGGGTGAGAGGGTTGAAGAATGAGTGAATGAGAGGGTGAGAGGGTTGAAGAATGAGAGGGTGAGAGGGTGGAAGAGTGAGTGGATGAGAGGGTGAGGGGGTTGAAGAAGAAGAATGAGAGGGTGAGAGGGTTGAAGAATGAGTGAATGAGAGGGTGAGAGGGTTGAAGAATGAGTGAATGAGAGGGTTGAAGAATGAGTGGATGAGAAGGTGAGAGGGTTGAAGAATGAGTGATTGAGAGGGTTGAAGAATGAGTGAATGAGAGGGTGAGAGGGTTGAAGAATGAGTGAATGAGAGGGTGAGAGGGTTGAAGAATGAGTGAATGAGAGGGTGATAGGGTTGGAGAATGAGTGATTGAGAGGGGTAAGTGGGTTGGAGAATGAGTGAGTGAGTGAATGAGAGGGTGAGAGGGTTGAAGAATGAGTGAATGAGAGGGTGAGAGGGTTGAAGAATGAGTGAATGAGAGGGTGAGAGGGTTGAAGAATGAGTGAATGAGAGGGTTGAAGAATGAGTGAATGAGAGGGTGAGAGGGTTGAAGAATGAGTGAATGAGAGGGTGAGAGGGTTGAAGAATGAGTGAATGAGAGGGTGAGAGGGTTGAAGAATGAGTGAATGAGAGGGTGAGAGGGTTGAAGAATGAGTGAATGAGAGGGTGAGAGGGTTGAAGAATGAGTGAATGAGAGGGTGAGAGGGTTGAAGAATGAGTGAATGAGAGGGTGAGAGGGTTGAAGAATGAGTGAATGAGAGGGTGAGAGGGTTGAAGAATGAGTCCGCTCTCTCTCTCTCTCTCTCTTTCTTTCTTACTCTCTCTTTCTCTCTCTCTCTCTCTCTCTCACACACACTCTCTCTCACACTCTCTCACTTTCTTTCTCTTTCTTACTATCTCTCTTTATCTCTTTCTTTCTTTCTCTCTCCCTGTCTCCCCTCCCCCTCTCCCTCTCTCCCCTCCCCCTCCCCCTCTCTCCCCTCCCCCTCCCCCTCTCTCCCCTCCCCCTCCCCCTCTCTCCCTCCCCCTCTCCCTCTCTCCCCTCCCCCTCCCCCTCCCCCCTCTCTCTTTCTCTTTCTCTTATTTCTTTCTTTCTCTCTCTCTTCTCTCTCTCTCTCTCTCTCTCTCTCTCTCTCTCTCTCTCTCTCTCTCTCTCTCTCTCTCTCTCTCTCTCTCTTTCTCTCTCTCTCTCTCTCTCTTTCTCTCTCTCTCTCTCTCTCTCTCTCTCTTTCTCTCTCTCTCTCTTTCTCTTTCTTTCTTTCTTACTCTTTCTTACTATCTCTCTTTATCTCTTTCTTTCTTACTTTCTCTCTTTCTCTCTTTCTCTCTCCCCTCCCCCTCTCCCTCTCTCCCCTCCCTCTCTCCCTCCCCCTCCCCCTCTCTCTTTCTCTTTCTCTTTTAAAGTACCAACAAAAACATATACAGATAATTTTAGTGGTTGCATTTTCATATACACACTTTGCTATATTGCTGACAGTAGCTGTATTA
The DNA here is from genome assembly GCF_977035675.1 of Penaeus japonicus. Taxonomy (NCBI): domain Eukaryota; kingdom Metazoa; phylum Arthropoda; class Malacostraca; order Decapoda; family Penaeidae; genus Penaeus; species Penaeus japonicus. The sequence continues at coordinate 29,071,121 of NW_028234415.1, read as the reverse complement.
GGTGAATATGTATTAGGTAAATATCTTGAATGGGTTGATTATATAACAGAAAAAAAATATGTATACTAGTGTACTATTATATGACGGTGTGATATGTAATAGATAGTATATGGTCTGTTGAGGAGGAATGGGAGGGATGAAAGGTGGAATGACTGGGTTGGGTTATTGCATGAAATTTGCCATACACTTCCAGAATTGCTATTTTACACTCATTACAGTGCATTCACTAGGAAAAAAAGGTGGTGAACATTACTGATTGGTTCAAGTAGAGGAAGGCTCCCCCATGGGAAGGGGGATATGGTTAAACTTGCCAAACAGTTCCTGATATATCAGTGAATGCTACATACATCTCAACCACAACAAAAAGTAATGTGTTAAAACAAAAGTCCCGCTTGTTTTGAGTGTGGTTAAAATGCATGTAGTTGTTAACTAAATGGCACCAGGAAATAATCATAGTACATTATCTGCCATGGAAGTATTGAGATCAAGGTCGTACACATGTGATGAAAATAGATAATGAGGAGACAATATTTTTTGCTCTTGGATTCTGGACAAGATTGATACTTCTTTTTAATAATTTAATTGAGAAAGGAGGGGTAAGGCTTACTGTGGAAGACTGCAGTTTAAGATCTAGTGCTGTCACAGCAAATAAAATCCATGCCTGTAGTGCACAAAATGGAGAGCATACTCCACTGTCAGAGCAAGAACAGGAGCCATCCATACATTGGGTGGGCCAGCCCTTGCCACCGTGTGTATAGATACCATATATTGTTTTTGAGTTAATTCCATTGTGTCCTCATTGAACAAATACTTAGTCAATTTGAGTCACTCCCAGTGCAGAAATATAGATTACAGTGTTGCAAAAATTATTGCTTCAACCTGTTCATACCAGCTCATTGCAAATGTGGACATATTATTAGATGGGTTGACATGCATTTTACTAGGTTATTCAGAGTTTAATTTGTAAAGAAGGGCTGGCCTGTTTAAAGTGTAGTGGCATTTATTTGTTTGTGTGTGTTTTTTTTTTTCCAAGTGTTGAGTAGTATTCCATTAGGGACTGGTCATCACAGGCATTCACATTAAATTACCTATTTGTAATTAACCCTAAATTTATTGTTGGGATATCTGCCAGTCAGTACCTGATTAGCAATCATTTTGATTATAGGAATGTAGATTCATAGCTGTTGATAGAATTACTTTATATACGGACGGATGACCTCGCTTACCAGTTTCTGTTTGCGAGAAACACTAGTGTCCAATTGGCTTAGAAAGGAGTTTTTTTAACTTACATAAGATTCTTTTGATCACTTAGTTTATCTATATCTACCTATGTTATTCAAAGTTCTATGTATTTACCTGTTAAAGTAATCAACAACAATAATGTAATTGATTTTTTTTATATAGATTTCCATAAATGTATTTTTTTATAGTAAGGTGTAGTAAATGGAATTGGATTCAAGTATAGATATTGATTTGTTTGTTTATTATTTTATTCATATGTAATGCAGTGATGCAGTTTTTATTGAACATGTAAAAACTGATACAGGATGTCATATAAAGGAAAAATAACATCATGAAATTGAGACAGGTATATAAGTGGATAGAAATGTTATTAATTTTGTTAATATGGATATTAAAAAAAAAATGAAATGTATACAAAATTATTACTGGTAAGATTGTTGGGAAACCTGCATACACCAGATCTAGAATTAATTTGAACCTGGAACACTGGATTACATATGGCGAGTCCTTCTCTTGCTTTGTCATTGTCAAATGAGTCGCTAATACCTTTCTTGAAGAGCATGGTCATGAAAAGACCAGGTCACATTCTGTGGATGTATTGAGTCTTATGGTAGGAGCAGAGTGCTGGAATCTGTAGAACTTTATAATTATTACTTAGGAGAACTAAAGTTATTGAATTAGTTTTCATTTTTATTATTGGTGGCCCTTTTATATATAATCACTATTATTATTATTTATCTATTTATTTTTAGTTATTTATTGATTTTCTTTTTAAGCTTTTGGATTAGGTTTGATTATTGACATCACTATGGTCATTATAATTGCCATTTTTATCCTCTTAGCAAGGGTGTTTTTTGTTTGTTTGTTTGTTTGTTAGCTGGTTTGTGTGAAAAGATACAGATTGACTGCAAGTATTTTTGGGGCAAGTCTCTCATGGCCCAGAAACTTAATGATTATATTTGTTTGCGGATCTAGATTTGTATACAGATCAAGGATGAAATCTAAGTAGTGTGTATATATTTA
>NW_028234415.1:29056356-29063856 GCF_977035675.1 Penaeus japonicus | reverse complement strand
CATGGAAGGAGGGTCAAGGTCAATTGATCTAGGGAAAGTTTTTCCACTATGTACACATATCACATAGCCTGGTTGGTCTTCCTGTCAGGGACAAGATATCACGTTATGGCTTTTTGCATGGCCAGCATGCCAGATGATTTGGTGCTTAGCCACTGTCTGCCACCTTGGGTTGAATATCCTGCAGCGTTGGGCCTGCACATTTTGAATACCTGAGTGTTGTGTCCAGGCTAAGCCAAAAACGCCCCATTGTTAACCCTATGGCGATGGTGCATCACACCTGTGTGACAGCTAAATGGCCGATGTCGGGGCATCATACATGTATGATGCATAGGCCCTGCGTAGGGGGTGTCCACTTCAATCTAGGGTCCCGCCCGCAGGATTGGGTTTTTAGGTTAAAAGAAGAAGGTGCATTATGCACTGCAGAACCCCTTGAGTTTTATATGGTATTCCTTTAATATTGTTTTAAACGTTGTTTATTTATGGAGTGTTCATTTTAATTTTGCGGGGCTTTGGCAGGAGCTTCAGCCTGGGACGGACCCACCACCACATGCTCATGCGGGTCCATATACGACCTCTTTCACTGGCCAAGAGGCCACACATCATGGGCCCACCAAGAGTCCCATTCCCCCGTGGAGGGGTATTTTTCCTAACCATTCATTTTCCTACTGATTATCCTTTCAAACCTCCAAATAATAGGGGGGTGGGACTGGTATTTTTTTCATATTCCTTGTTTTTTGATAATCGAAGTTTAGAATACGCGTTGAAAAAGCATGTGCCCCTTTTGAGGATCATTTTGATCTTGTTGATTTTTGCACTGGTATATTTGTGATAATGAAGCAATTATTATTATTTTATGGGCTGATGATTCTTGCATACTTGTCATAAATTTTCAACTTTGTGCAGTTTGCTCTTTGTTCATTTTTAAAATTGGATTTATTTTAGAATTGTTCTTAAAATATATTGCCTAGATTTAATTAATTGTAGGTTTACAATTTTTTAGATATTTTAACAAATATATTTGATACTGATAATGTTTCTACTTTTAGGAATATCATTTTAAAAAGTTGCCACATATAAGCTTGTACTTGAAAGCAAATAAGTATTTAGTTTGCATAGATAGGGCAAAGAAAAAAAAAAAAATCAGGGGGGTTAGCATAATTTTTTTGTGCTTTTTTTTCTATTCTTGAAATTGCTAAGTTAAATAAGAAACAAAATTGAATTATTTGTCTTAAAAATCTGAATGAATACTTCTTTGTCATTACACCGAGTCCTTTTCTCTCTGAATGAAAATGAAAATAGATTTACATATTTTTATGGTTTAGGAAATATGCTTTACTGCATTTATATATTTTGCATTCAGATAAACATAGACGTTTGTAAAGTTGTCCTAGTGCCAAGGTTTATTTTATTTCATGATGTGCATGAAATGTCCATGTTTATGTTCCATTCCTTTTCAGGTTGCTTTCACAACACGAATCTACCACCCAAATATTAACAGCAATGGTTCTATATGTTTGGACATTCTCAGGAGCCAGTGGAGTCCAGCCTTAACTATTTCCAAAGGTAAGGATGGTAACATTTGCAAACAAGTGGGCTTTTGTATACATCTGTGGAATGTGAGGATGAAAGAATTTACATCATTTGATAACTTACTTGAAACTGAACAAAGGTTTAGAGGGGTTTTTAGAATATACTTTTATTAAAATTGAGTTCATTAACTATTTAATATCTCTTGTTTCTTTCTAATCTCACTTTATATAAAAAAAAAAAAATCATTAGAAAATATTTGTTTTAGAGATTTATCAACATAAAACTTTTATACTTGAATCCATATAACATTTTCTGTCTCTCCCTCAGTTCTCCTGTCCATTTGTTCACTTCTCACGGACCCGAATCCAGACGATCCGTTGGTGCCAGAGATTGCACGAATCTACAAGACAGATAGGGAAAAGTACAATGAATTGGCAAGAGAATGGACAAGGAAGTATGCTATGTGATCCCCTGGTGGCAGAGTGGCAGAGAGCGTCAACGCCCAGCCCCCGCCACTGCCATATGCAACACCTTAAACCACCCTGACCATCGCTGCCATCACAGTGACTGCTGCTGCTGATCCTTCTATCCTATGTCATCCTGCTGCAACTTTATTTGGTTTTATTTTTTTATTATTTATTTTTTATTTACTTCCACCCATCACTACTCAACTGGCTGGTGGATCGGTAAAAGAAATAGAAGAAAACTTAATATTGCCTCGATGATTCATCACTGCACTACCAGCATCCATCACCACCACCTTTTGACCAGCAGCTTGTAATGTGGCACAGATCAGGTGGCTCTGAAGTCAGGGCTTGAGAATACTAGCCCCCTCCCCCCCCCCAAGTGAAGTGCCACTGCCACCAGCAGGTCTGATTTGTACCTAGATTTGTTGTGTACACAGAAATATGCCTCATCCACTGTTGGAAAATGATCACGCTTGCGTTCTGTAGTTGTAATTGTGGGTATTTCTTGGGTCATTTTGCTAGTATGTGGCCAGTTGACTTTAATAATTGTTGGGGGAGAAGAGAATAAACAAAAAAGCAAAAACAAAAAAAACAAGGGACTGGAGCCCTCTGAACCAATATATTTACCAGTGCAACATTTCATCTTTTATTTTCACACCCACTGTAACACCTCTAAATTATGATATTCTTGTATGTGTCCTAAGCCACACCCTGCTTTGTTCATTGCAAAACGGGAAATCTCTTATATGACTAGTTCTGGGTTCCTAAGTTATATTATTATTATTATTGTTTTTTATTATTATCATTATTATTGTTAATAAAATTATTCTATCGTTCAGTTACTTTTAATTTAATTTTTTTCTCCAATTTGTGTATCACTTTCACTTAACTGAGTAGTCATTCCCTCCTAATCCCACCAATTTCCAGCCTGTGAGTTTTCCTAACATACAAGAAAGGGGAGTAGGCGGTCCGTAACACACAACCTCAAAAACTATCAATACTAAGCTATTGTTTAACATGTAACTTGCCATGTCTCATTTTCTCTTTATTTTATAATTAAAAATTGTATTCCCTATCCCTGTGATTTTTTTGTTTTAGAATAATAGGTTCATTATTATTACCATCATGGAGATGTGATTTTTTTTTTTTTCTTTTTTTTCTTTTTTTTTTTCTTCAATTATTGTAGTAAGAGAATGAAGATATGAATTTTTTCTGCCTTTTTATATTACCTTTATCATTTTTATATATAATTATTATATTACTGTTATTATTATTATAATTAGTTTTACTTAAAAGATTCTGATTCTACAATAACTACTACTGTAACTAATTTTTTTTTTTTTTTTTTTTTTTTCTATTTCTTTTTTAATTTTAAAGCTGTGTAGGTCCAATACCGTCTCTTTGAACATCCTTGGGCTCTTCTGTGACTCACTAGTCATCCCTGCAACAAATAATATTGGAATCGCTATCATAAGGGCGACCATGTCATGAGACGCCCATAGGTAAGAGTTTTCATCCTCATCACCGAAGAGCCTGGTAGTCATTGGGACAAATATCAGCTTTTTGCCTGCCTCTCATGAGACTAGGAGAAATTTCATTTTTTAAAAAGATTTTGATTTATAATTTTTCTGGCAGAAAACATGGGAAGCAGGTATATTTAAATACATGGCTGTTTGGTTAATTTAATACAGTATTCAAAGTAAATCTTTTCAATACAATTTTGTCAAATAAAGGTGTACAGAACACAAGCATTGTTTTTCTAAAACCTGTGTAATATATCTTTGAATAATATAGACGTCTGGATTGTGTTGCCTTTTTTATTTCCTCCCTAAAGGGAATACATTAGGGCTGCACTAATAAAATTGATGATGCTGGTTACATGCTAAGGTTGTTTAATATGTTTGCCTTTGTTTCAACTTGTTTAATCTGACAGTATGAGGATACTAAGTTCATGTGTTGTATGTGGCAACACTGAACAGGCTTGTATAATAGCCACCATTTGTTTTGTAATATATTTCCATTACTGCAAATGGTGATGTACAAGCTTGCTGAAGCCTTTGTTTTTTCTCAAGTTTACTGAAATGTGTGCGTTAGAGTGGTCTGTTTCATGTAACTAACTCGGTGATTAATGGTTAACATGTATGAAGGGACTTAACTCCTCAGTAATGGTCTTTATCTTGTCATGTACTTCTACTACATTTTTATTTCCATTGGTGTTTTAGTTTGGCATGGTAAAGAAGTCTTACTTGCTAAAAGCAATCCTTTTTAGTAAGATTTTCTTATTGGATTCTTAGCACTTTTAATCATTGAGATTTTATTACTGATAATATAACCTCAATGCTTTTCCTATCACTAAGGTTGTCATTCCTTTGAAAATATAATTTACCTGAAAATGCCTTCACATCTGCCTTTCACAAATGCACTAGTACAATTTATGATGATGAAAGGGCAGCAACTGATACTATGTCTTTTACCAAATGGGTACCAAATTCCAGTTTTATGTATAGAATAGCATATCTAGTGATCATTTTGCTTAAAAAGTATGTAATGTGTTTTGAACAACTGATCTTGTATTATTTTGCAATTATGCATGGTTTAATAAGAATTTGTAAACAAGGATTTTACTATTTTTTCTTTTAGGACCGAGAGGAGTATAAAAAGGGAAAAAATAAATATACTCCATTTAATTTCCAGATAATATCTGCAATCTTGAGCTATTGTAATGCATCTCTTATTTAAATCTGATGCTGGAGCTCCAATTTGCAGATGGTATCACATGTGGAGTCAGGTTATGTCTGATTTATTAGGCTTTACAATTGTGCTGGCTTCACTACAACCATTATTCACAAAGTTTCAGAAGTTAAATGAAAGTTGAACACAATTATTTCTGATTTTATTGCATCCAATTTACATTAAAAAATAATAAAAATAGGAAATATTCAGTGACATCCAAAAACATACACCCTAACTACACCATATAATCAACAGAATAAGCATAACTGCTCTAATGTGATTTCTTTTGCATATCTGCAAATCTGAGGCAGACAAGGAAAATAAACAGAAAAACACACACAACAACACAACCCCCCCCCCCCCCCCCCCCCCCCCCCCCCCCCCCCCCCCCCCCCCCCCCACACACACAAAAAAGAAAACAGGACAATAACTAGAATAAATAAAATGAATTTCCATATAAGTATTTCAGTCTGCCAAAAACAGGCAAAAATACGAGAAACCTTACTTTTTGTATCATATATGTAAAAATAAGATGAGAGTTTGAGTCTTCCCACTTCACTTGGTCCATGATACTTTGGGAATATCAAAGTGTTCAGTAAGAGAATCTAAATGCCTGTTAAATTCTTCAACCTTTTCCTTATGAGTCAAACTAGCCTTCTTTAAGATGCGCTCAGCTTCCTGTAGAATGGGAGAAAAATAAACATGGATAAGGATCTTTAATTATAATATAATTGCATGTCTTTGGGTTTCAAATTGAACCTTGGTGTTTTCTTAAATATATAAGGGACATTTTTAATTTGGTCTCATTCAATTACAATGAAATTTTTAACTGATAACAAATCCATAGTTGGATTCTACCTTATGTGTAGGCACTGTAATGGCTGTTTTTTTTTTTGTTTTTTTTTTTTTTTTTTTTTTGTTTTGTTTTGTGTGTTTTTTATTAATATAATATCCGTCCATGTTGTTGAGTAAAGCGTGTTGAATCGCCTCCTCCCTAGATGGTGTTAACATACCAATTGACACAATATTCATTGTTTTCATTTGCTTTGTACACAGGTTTAAAGTCCACCTGTGTATATGAACATTAAAATTAAACCTGCATAAGTTCATTACAAATTAAATTCATTTAATCAGCAAGAGAACGAAAACTAAGGATTTTATTTTTAGCTAAAAAAGAACAATTGGTCACAATTTAAACTTAAAGGTTTGTAATGTTTTATCTTATTCAATTACAATTGATATACATGGATATGAAGTGAATTAAAACAGATAACAAAACCAAAACAAAATATCAAATACAAAAGAGGGAAATAATCTATGACCATATATAAAACAAACTACTAAAAAATTAAGCCTTAAACATTTTTTTTAAATATCTAAAAATATTTCATGCAACTGAAAACTACTATGTCACTACATTTAATGTGAATGAACAAGGACACAAAATCAAATTAATTGCTTTCTAAATATTTACATAAACATTTCACAATTTATGAGAGCGAGAGAGCGAGAGAGCGAGAGAGCGAGAGAGCGAGAGAGAGAGAGAGAGCGAGAGAGACTTTTTTTTACTTTGACGAGTTTATTGAGACAAGTGATTACGTACATCTCAAAAGGATGAGGTAACATAGGTTATCCTCACCCCAATCTTAGTCCCTCTTTGGGCTCACATATATTTTACAAAACCTTACAGCTATGTCAACATGTTGAAATATATACAGAGCAAAACACGGGTCACTCACAAGCATACACAATTAAATGTTTACATATCAGGAGAACGATATAACAGTATGGATTATGAGAGCGAGAGAGAGAGAGAGAGAGAGAGAGAGAGAGAGAGAGAGAGAGAGAGAGAGAGAGAGAGAGAGAGAGAGAGAAAGAGAGAGAGAGCAAAAGAGAGAGAGAAAGAGCGAAAGAGAGAGAGAGCAAAAAAGAGAGAGAGAGCAAAAAAGAGAGAGAGAGAGAGAAAAAGAGAGAGAGAGAAAAAAAGAGAGAGAGAGAAAAAAAGAGAGAGAGAGAAAAAAGAGAGAGAGAGAGAGAGAGAGAGAGAGAGAGAGAGAGAGAGAGAGAGAGAGAGAGAGAGAGAGAGAGAGAGAGAGAGAGAGCAAGAGAGACAGAGAGAGCGAGATAGACTTTTTTTTACTTTGACGAGTTTATTGAGACAAGTGATTACGTACATCTCAAAAGGATGAGGTAACATAGGTTATCCTCACCCCAATCTTAGTCCCTCTTTGGGCTCACATATATTTTACAAAACCTTACAGCTATGTCAACATGTTGAAATATATACAGAGCAAAACACGGGTCACTCACAAGCATACACAATTAAATGTTTACATATCAGGAGAACGATATAACAGTATGGATTATGAGAGCGAGCGAGAGAGAGAGAGAGAGAGAGAGAGAGAGAGAGAGAGAGAGATACAGAGCAAGAGAGAAGAGAGAGAGAGAGAGAGAAAGAGAGCGAGGAGAAGCAAGAGAGAGAGAGAGAGAGCAGTGAGAGAGCTAGAGAGACAGAGGAGCGAGAGAGACGAGATGCTATCAGACAGAGACTTTTTTTACTTTGACGAGTTTATTGAGACAAGTGATTACGTACATCCCAAGAGGAGGAGGTAACATAGGCTAACCTCACCCCAATCTTAGTCCCTCTTTGGCTTCACATCATATTTTAAAAACCTTAACAGTCTATGTCAACATGTTGAAAATATATAACAGAGAAAAACACGGTCACTACCAACATACACAATTAAATGTTTACTTCAGGATGAACGAT